>NC_048222.1:127295331-127441511 GCF_002007445.2 Ailuropoda melanoleuca
TTTTTTTTGCTTTTGTTTTTGTTTTTGAGAGAGCAAGAGAGAGCTCATATGCTCTCGAGAAAGGGTGGGGAAGGGGCAGAAAGAGAGGGAGAGAGAGAATCTTAAGCAGTCTCCATGCCCAGCGTATAGCCAACATTGGGATCAATCTCCCTGAGCCTAAACCAAGACTCAGACGCTCAACCAACTAAGACTCCCAGGCACACCTAATTCAGGAGGCTATTATTTTGCTCATTGGAATTACCTCTGGGACAAGTTTGGCAATTCTACCTTCCTCTGGCCAGTCTCTAGATTGGCATTGCCAGGTCAAAAGCCAGCTCCCAGCGCAGGGGTTCTCAAACTTTGCTCTGCATCAGGGTCACCTGAGGGGCTTATTACACAGATTGCTGAGCCCCATCCACACAGTTTCCAGGCAGTACGGTGGGGCCTGAGTGTTTGCTTTTGTAAAAGGTCCCTAGGTGAAGCTTTTGCCTTTGTTCCAGGGACTATATTTAGAAAATCTGGTGATCATCTNTGAAGCTTTTGCCTTTGTTCCAGGGACTATATTTAGAAAATCTGGTGATCATCTTTCACTAAAGAAATAATTTGGGCTGTGTCCCTCTGCAATGCATACAAAATAAGCAGTTTTGTGGGTTTTTTTCTTTTTTGGAAGTAGGAGTCAGAATAACANTTTCACTAAAGAAATAATTTGGGCTGTGTCCCTCTGCAATGCATACAAAATAAGCAGTTTTGTGGGTTTTTTCTTTTTTGGAAGTAGGAGTCAGAATAACAAGCATCAAGCAAATTATAACTCAGTAAAGTTGATTAAAAATTAAATATTAGAATAAAGCAAGAATTTTTCTCCAGCCAGACATCCACTGAGAGTTGCCCTCAATGAGAATCATGATCTCTTTCCATGTATTCCTTGAACCAAGTTTGCAATCTATAATTTTCTAAGCTTTTGCTGGAAAACGGCTCCAGGTTTTCTATACTCCATGGCTGTCTTTATCTGTTAGCTCTCTTAGGCATACCTAGAAAGCTCTCCTTCAGTATCCAGAATCCTGTATATTCATCCTAAAAACATAGATAGGAAAATAATACCCTCTTAGTCATTTGTCAGTAAACACTAGAGAAAAAGACACAAAATAATCTTAAATATAAGTGGTGGTATGTGGAGTTTACTAGACCAAGAATTGATGTTATTTTTACCCGATTCTCTAGTTTTATCACTGATTAGCTTCATCAGAGTTAATTTTATGGTGCATCAGTCTATAAATAAGTTTTAAGTAGTAAAAGTCCTTTTCCTAAGTAATAATTTGAAGTGAAACCAAAAAGCAGAATTGCTTTTCTTAAAACGAGCACAGGGAACTAAGATCTAGTCTGCCTTCCTTCTCCACATTGTCCCCATGAGGTGGCCCCCAAGGCACCTCCTCATGGCCCTTGACTCAATGGAACTCACTTTGGAAACCTCTGGGAGAGTGGAAATAGCATGAATACTGAGGCAAAAAGATCAGTCTTTTGTTTCTACCCTTTACTTAGCAGTGTGAAAGCAAATATCCCTTGAGAGTCAGTCTCCTTACCAAAAAAGGGGGTTAGAAATCCCTTGCTCAATGTATTATTGTAGTAAACTCAAGTATACAAAAGTCCTTGGAATACACTATTTCATAAATATTAGTTCCCTCCTCTCTAGTCTGAGTTTGAATTGGGAAGACTGTGACATACAGAACCATTAAAACTCACATTTTATTCTTTCATAGACACACAAAGTCCAAGAAAAAGCAATGTAAACATAGTATCTACAGCTTGTATTCTCATAATTAGGTTTTAGATATGAGAATTTTTTTTATACCTCTACAGTATCAAAGTATGAAAACCATCAAATAAATGGGAATAAAGTTCCCTCTTGTACGCCTGATCACATAAAAGATAATCAGAATATATGCTTTACAGGCCAGTGAAATTGCTGTATCAACCACACTATTTAATATGTGTGAAGATCTACCGTAGATGTAAAGTAACTTAACTTTCTAAAATTTCATTTTAAAAAAAATCTCAGAAGGAAAACTCGAAATTGAATACTCTTTTGATCAGGTTGATGATGCACAGTTTTTAAGGAAATCCTTCTTTCTGAGCTACCCCTCACTTTTTTTCAGGCCAATATTTCTCTCAGCATGGAAAATAAACACACTGACTTCCCTACTTTGGATAGTCAGATCAAAACACAGAAGACATTGGAAATGGGCAAACATTTCAATAAATTCAAAAATATATTTATTTTGTATTGGCAGTTCTATATGGCTATTTGCACAGCTAAATAGCTATATTAAAGTTCATGTTATGGATAAACAACATGTCCTTTTATACGAACAGGGCTGCCTAATATAATGATAAGGAAATCATTTCTCCTAGCCCTGTTACGGAAGCTAATGTGTAAACACTGAAGGCAGACCACGGCTTATAAAGGGCAAGGTTATGTATTTTTCCTGTCAGTACAAGAAGAACATTCTGTGTGAAACTTCCAGCCTCAGTATGGGTGAAGTTTCTGAATTATGTTTGAAGGCACAGCCTGGAGCAAAGTCAGTTTATGAAGGAAGTGACCATTGTCTCTGGTCTATATCAGCTACTTCGGCATTTCTACTCTTCTGTATTTGAAAGCCATTTTTGAAGAGAGGAAAGCATGTGTCCAGGCTCAATAGTCTGCTTTCCAGATGGAAAATGCAGCAAACAACATGGCTTTGCCAGTAGGAGAATAAGCCGACTTCATCCTGAGTGCTCTAATCACATGCCTCCAACTGTACATCTCCCCTTTGGAAGCCCCTCAGGCATCCCACACTCAACCTGCACTCAGCTTATCCTCTTCCCAATTAGCCATCCCCACCTCCACTGCCAGGAGATGGTGCTGCCAGCATCTAGCCGCTCATCTGGAGGCTATCTCTGGCAACTCTCTCTTTACATTTCCATCGAGTCTATCGTCACTTCCACATCCTACACACCTCATTAGAGTTAATCTGTCTCTCCTCGCCTTCAGGGCCACCACCCTTGAAAAGCTGCCTAACTGCTCTCCTAAATTCACTCTGCAACCAGAGCAACTGCTTGTAACACAAATTAGGAGTAGTTTTCCATATCTTACCATTGACTTGACTATAGAGTCCAAATTTTTTAAGACCCTCCATATTATGAATTCTGGCAGTCTCTTACCTTATTCCTTTTCATTCTTTTCCTACCTTTCTCTCCCAGTCAATATGAAAATCTTTCATGTATTTGAAAGCACACAGTTCTCTCTTTTCTCCAGTCTTTTTTACTGGGCTAAACCCTTTAACTAGGAGAAACTAAATCAATTCATTTGGATAGTCCCACTCAAGCTTCAAATTCCAGCAACATATTATTTCCTTTAGTGTGCCAGATGGCACTCTGTCCACCAACCACCTTTACATATCCACTTGCCAGGCCACCCACCTGGAATGGGAACCCACCCATGGGCTTCCAGAAGAATCCCATAAGAATTAGTACTGGAGCTCCTTAATGCAACTGATTGCTTTGAAGTGTGTGGGGAGCAATGGAAGGTCCTAGAGAGTAAGTTCATCAAGGGGAGAAACAGAGACCAGGACCGGGGTGCCCCTCCTGAACTGCATTGCAGGTTCCTGCTGGTCCCAAGCAATGGAGGCAGATGTAAAATACTTGAAGAAGCACTCAAAAGGTCAGGTTCCTGAAGCCATGTTCAGATTAAAGTCCCTATTTCCTGAAGTCTAAAGCACTGATAGAAGACCAGCTTTTCAAATTTCCTTTTCCTGGCTCAAATGACTGAATTTGGACAGTGTGGGGGCAAAATCACCATATTAAGAATCTTTGTGCAAATAATAGATATTCACGGAGGCTTCCTTAAGTCAAATGGTTATGTATTATAAGGATGGAGAGGTATCTAATTGAGACCCAAGGGCAAAAATATGGCCAGCCATAGAAAGAAACTAGAACAAATAATTAAAAACTTTTCAGGCATTTCTTTCAATATTTCTCATCTCTGCTTCTCACTTTGCATTCATTTCCCTTTGTCTCCCCATATACTAGATTGTTCTGCTCCTTTATCCACAAAACAATGATGGATGGAGCACAATTTTCCTGCTTATATGTTGAAGGGCTAGCTTCTTGTAGCCTCAGGTCCAAGTTGGAAGTGGTCCCAACTTAAGTTTCTGAAAGAGAGAATCTGATGGATTCAATGTTGCTCAGCTATATACATCTGACCCAGTGAGCGATAACCAAAGAGAAGAGGTCACACAGCAGAACATAACATTCAGGACCACATTACTGTGACACAATGGAATTTAACAGAGAAGTTTCTGGGTTTCCTCAGTACTCACCTACCTCAGACTTACTCCAGAGGGCACCTACCTTTGTAGTTCCCAGGTAGCTACAGTACATCTAGGTTCCCACCACCATCTAAAGAATGTGCCTTACTCTTCTAGGCCCCAAATCTATGTGCTACTATAAAATCCTTCCATCTTGTCTGCTCCATGAAATATTATTTTCCTCTCAAAAGGCTAAACATTGGAGGAGAGTTGGAGGTATCTTTCTCCTACCAGTAGGAGAAAATGTTCTCTCCATTTCATAAAGCAATGCTAGTAGTCCCAATTTTATTGCATTCCCTATTTATCATGCCCTTGTGTAAGACTTTGGCATTATTCCAAATGAACTGAGTCAGAACCCAATCTGTCCTCACCATTGGCCAGAGCAAGAATACTGTCCCAAACCAAGGTTCTTTGCCTTGCCACCCTCCCTCGTGCTACAGGGGAGCTCCTTTTCTATCTGATATGCTGCAAATTGTTCTAATGTACTAAGAATTATTAGTACAATGGACTTGTCCACCATAAGTTTTAAAATATCCAACTACCTGTTTTTCCTCTTCATTATTCATGATAGTATAGCCTTATCAGGCCCATCAAAAACTGCCCAACAGACAGGCCTTGCAATGACTGAGATGGCAGAGGGTACAGCCTTAAACTCAGAGAGTGACTCTTCATGTAGTATTATCTGACAGTCTTCTATGATCATATTTCATTTCAACAAGGTAATACAAAGGCTTAGCATCCAGTCTATTGAAAGGTCTCCTTTAATTGTACTTTGCCCTCCTGGTTTCCTTCCCACTACAACCCAGTAACTTTTAGGTGAAGTAAAGGAAAACTGCCATCAAGCAAGCACTGTTCTCACCGGGCTGCAGGCTGCAGAATTCCTCACACATGCTGTACTTTCTATCAGCAGCTGTTCTTCATCTGCCCTTTTCTCCCTCTATCCAGACATTGGAACTTCTTCCAAAAGACATTTTCCCTCTTTGCCAAACTTCCCATATGTTAGACTAAAGAATTATTCCTTGAACCCTGGGGACTCTGGTTTTAGGCTTTCAAAATTTGCAAAACAATGCTTCTGTTTCATTCGTTCCCTCTTTTAAACAATTCAATAAAAAGATAATTTTCTCTCACCTTCCTTTCTCTCACTCTCTCATGTTCTCCCTTTGTGACATGCCATATATGAAAACATTTATCCAACATTGTACCGTTTTTAGCTTCTTCTAGCCTGGAATCCCTAAATCTCATTTTTCTAAACTACTTTCTAAAGATTAACTTATCCCATCCATACATAAATCCTCATAATATCTGCCAAAAACAATNACCTCAGACTTACTCCAGAGGGCACCTACCTTTGTAGTTCCCAGATAGCTACAGTACATCTAGGTTCCCACCACCATCTAAAGAATGTGCCTTACTCTTCTAGGCCCCAAATCTATGTGCTACTATAAAATCCTTCCATCTTGTCTGCTCCATGAAATATTATTTTCCTCTCAAAAGGCTAAACATTGGAGGAGAGTTGGAGGTATCTTTCTCCTACCAGTAGGAGAAAATGTTCTCTCCATTTCATAAAGCAATGCTAGTAGTCCCAATTTTATTGCATTCCCTATTTATCATGCCCTTCTCTAAGACTTTGGCATTATTCCAAATGAACTGAGTCAGAACCCAATCTGTCCTCACCATTGGCCAGAGCAAGAATACTGTCCCAAACCAAGGTTCTTTGCCTTGCCACCCTCCCTCGTGCTACAGGGGAGCTCCTTTTCTATCTGATATGCTGCAAATTGTTCTAATGTACTAAGAATTATTAGTACAATGGACTTGGCCACCATAAGTTTTAAAATATCCAACTACCTGTTTTTCCTCTTCATTATTCATGATAGTATAGCCTTATCAGGCCCATCAAAAACTGCCCAACAGACAGGCCTTGCAATGACTGAGATGGCAGAGGGTACAACCTTAAACTCAGAGAGTGACTCTTCATGTAGTATTATCTGACAGTCTTCTATGATCATATTTCATTTCAACAAGGTAATATAAAGGCTTAGCATCCAGTCTATTGAAAGGTCTCCTTTAATTGTACTTTGCCCTCCTGGTTTCCCTCCCACTACAACCCAGTAACTTTTAGGTGAAGTAAAGGAAAACTGCCATCAAGCAAGCACTGTTCTCACCGGGCTGCAGGCTGCAGAATTCCTCACACATGCTGTACTTTCTTTCAGCAGCTGTTCTTCATCTGCCCTTTTCTCCCTCTATCCAGACATTGGAACTTCTTCCAAAAGACATTTTCCCTCTTTGCCAAACTTCCCATATGTTAGACTAAAGAATTATTCCTTGAACCCTGGGGACTCTGGTTTTAGGCTTTCAAAATTTGCAAAACAATGCTTCTGTTTTATTCGTTCCCTCTTTTAAACAATTCAATAAAAAGATCATTTTCTCTCACCCTCCTTTCTCTCACTCTCTCATGTTCTCCCTTTGTGACATGCCATATATGAAAACATTTATCCAACATTGTACCGTTTTTAGCTTCTTCTAGCCTGGAATCCCTAAATCTCATTTTTCTAAACTACTTTCTAAAGATTAACTTATCCCATCCATACATAAATCCTCATAATATCTGACAAAAACAATTAAAAGAGCACTGCTACTTTGCTCAATAAAAAATTCAGCATTTTGGTGAAATTTAATACAACTCTATTTTAAACAATAAAAGCAAAACTTTTCCATTTCTTAATGTGTCCACTAGATGGCAGAGTAGTTCTCAATTTTTATTTCTATAAAAAAAGTCCCTTAGGGCTAAGAGTTTCTTTCATGTAGAGTGTATTGTGTTACTCCATTTATTTTCAAATTCCTAGACTTCTGATGCTCTGTTGAGTTATTAAAAATAAAGACAGCAAAAGTTGAGATCTAATGAATATGTACCATGTAGCTGGTTATGATTTGCTTTATTATTGTAAGCACACATACACAAATTATGATGAATACTTTATGATACAATAATGATGATAAGGTCAATGAGAAACAAAATGCTACACCACTAGGTATTCCTATGTTATATAACTAAAAAAGAAAATAATTTTAACTGTGACGGAAGTTTCAGAAATGGCTACAACACCTTCATTCCTACTCTAAGGTAAAAGTGTGCCAAACCAATATGTGGAGAGGATAATGCTATTTCTGGGTCATATTACCATTCAGCGAGTTTTCTGTTCCTCTCATTGACTAAAGGAATTATTTGGATTTTTAGAAATATAGCTTTTTAAAAGGTTAAGCACTATAAAATAAAAAACCTTGATTATATCCATAAGCAATGAGTGGTATGGTAATGATTTGGATTTTCTGGTAAATGGTACTTAAATTTTTTTTTTAAGTTTCCAAAGCTAAAAACATGTTCTTTTGAAGAAAGCCCTGCCAATTTTTTAAAAATGTATAACACAAGATACTGAACTAAAGAAATACATGCAACTCTCCAATAGAAATTTCACTTACATGAATTAATTCTCTAATGGATTTAAAACTGTGCCATACAAAGTGCTGGGGTTTCTATGGGGAACATTGTGGGGCCTTTGCCCAGACAGTAGGAAAAAAGTCTGACTTTACTCACTCTCCTATTTCAACCAGAGTGTATAGACATTCATCCTTTCCTCATACTGCGCAATCCCTTTTATTTTAGCAAAAAAAATTTACTGCTAAAACAGACATTGGATGTCTGTTATTAAATATAGGTTGAATGAAAATAATTTGGTATATATGAAAGTAAGGATTTTATTTTTCCCAATGGCAAAAAATGACTTAATCTGATTAATTGGGCAAAAATGAAATAATAATTTTATGTCAAAAAATTAAAACTAGATTGCAGCTATCATATAAAAAAACAAATTTGTTTAATTGGATTTGTTATTTCAATCATTTTGTCATAGCCTGTGACTCGTGAAATACATTTATAGCAAAGAAAATGAAGGAAAGCAAGAGATTTAAGAAGCAAACAATGTGCTCACAGGCCTGACACTGGGCCTGATTCTGTCACAGAGGATTCAGGGGAGGACTGACTTACACAAATACCTGTGCATCTAGAGATATGTTGATAAGAACCTGTCTTATGTAAAGGGAAAGACAACAATGTGAGCACAGAAGGGGTACAGGACAGTGTCTTAGAGTGGATAGTTCTTTAAGCCATATCTTTTGGGCTTAAGTGGTTATGCTCTGCTTCTCTTGTATACAACGCATATGAATCTTAAATTAGTACAGAGACACACATATATATAAATATATATGNAAAGAATTATTCCTTGAACCCTGGGGACTCTGGTTTTAGGCTTTCAAAATTTGCAAAACAATGCTTCTGTTTTATTCGTTCCCTCTTTTAAACAATTCAATAAAAAGATCATTTTCTCTCTCCCTCCTTTCTCTCACTCTCTCATGTTCTCCCTTTGTGACATGCCATATATGAAAACATTTATCCAACATTGTACCGTTTTTAGCTTCTTCTAGCCTGGAATCCCTAAATCTCATTTTTCTAAACTACTTTCTAAAGATTAACTTATCCCATCCATACATAAATCCTCATAATATCTGACAAAAACAATTAAAAGAGCACTGCTACTTTGCTCAATAAAAAATTCAGCATTTTGGTGAAATTTAATACAACTCTATTTTAAACAATAAAAGCAAAACTTTTCCATTTCTTAATGTGTCCACTAGATGGCAGAGTAGTTCTCAATTTTTATTTCTATAAAAAAAGTCCCTTAGGGCTAAGAGTTTCTTTCATGTAGAGTGTATTGTGTTACTCCATTTATTTTCAAATTCCTAGACTTCTGATGCTCTGTTGAGTTATTAAAAATAAAGACAGCAAAAGTTGAGATCTAATGAATATGTACCATGTAGCTGGTTATGATTTGCTTTATTATTGTAAGCACACATACACAAATTATGATGAATACTTTATGATACAATAATGATGATAAGGTCAATGAGAAACAAAATGCTACACCACTAGGTATTCCTATGTTATATAACTAAAAAAGAAAATAATTTTAACTGTGACGGAAGTTTCAGAAATGGCTACAACACCTTCATTCCTACTCTAAGGTAAAAGTGTGCCAAACCAATATGTGGAGAGGATAATGCTATTTCTGGGTCATATTACCATTCAGCGAGTTTTCTGTTCCTCTCATTGACTAAAGGAATTATTTGGATTTTTAGAAATATAGCTTTTTAAAAGGTTAAGCACTATAAAATAAAAAACCTTGATTATATCCATAAGCAATGAGTGGTATGGTAATGATTTGGATTTTCTGGTAAATGGTACTTAAATTTTTTTTTTAAGTTTCCAAAGCTAAAAACATGTTCTTTTGAAGAAAGCCCTGCCAATTTTTTAAAAATGTATAACACAAGATACTGAACTAAAGAAATACATGCAACTCTCCAATAGAAATTTCACTTACATGAATTAATTCTCTAATGGATTTAAAACTGTGCCATACAAAGTGCTGGGGTTTCTATGGGGAACATTGTGGGGCCTTTGCCCAGACAGTAGGAAAAAAGTCTGACTTTACTCACTCTCCTATTTCAACCAGAGTGTATAGACATTCATCCTTTCCTCATACTGTGCAATCCCTTTTATTTTAGCAAAAAAAATTTACTGCTAAAACAGACATTGGATGTCTGTTATTAAATATAGGTTGAATGAAAATAATTTGGTATATATGAAAGTAAGGATTTTATTTTTCCCAATGGCAAAAAATGACTTAATCTGATTAATTGGGCAAAAATGAAATAATAATTTTATGTCAAAAAATTAAAACTAGATTGCAGCTATCATATAAAAAAACAAATTTGTTTAATTGGATTTGTTATTTCAATCATTTTGTCATAGCCTGTGACTCGTGAAATACATTTATAGCAAAGAAAATGAAGGAAAGCAAGAGATTTAAGAAGCAAACAATGTGCTCACAGGCCTGACACTGGGCCTGATTCTGTCACAGAGGATTCAGGGGAGGACTGACTTACACAAATACCTGTGCATCTAGAGATATGTTGATAAGAACCTGTCTTATGTAAAGGGAAAGACAACAATGTGAGCACAGAAGGGGTACAGGACAGTGTCTTAGAGTGGATAGTTCTTTAAGCCATATCTTTTGGGCTTAAGTGGTTATGCTCTGCTTCTCTTGTATACAACTCATATGAATCTTAAATTAGTACAGAGACACACATATATATAAATATATATGTATATATATATGAAAGATTTTAATACCGTATGAATAATAAAGGATCTTCACTCTCTGATGCTGAGGTCCTCATTAATTTCTATCACAATGAGAAATCTTATTTTCATGGGATATCCTTATAACCACAGGATCACTGTCGTATTTTGCCTAAGATGGTCTGTCTCTCTCTGTCTCTTGCTTACTCTTCTGTCTCTCTCTAAACCCACAAAAAAAACCTCATCTTTTCTTTTTTTCCTCTATTTCCTTGCAAATACTGGTTTTACATTTGAGCTGAAGACTCTCTTGGGAAAAGAACTAGGACACGTCCCAAGTGAGCTAAGACAAAAGTAAACCGTGTCTGAAGTCTGAAGACTTAATGTGCAAAGTAACAACAACTGCTAAGGGCATGTGGGGCCTCTGAGAGGATCCACCAAGGGGAAAGTACTCTGGAAGTCTGAGGTGGGTCAAGAGAGAGGATCCAAGGTTGAGAGGGCAGCATGTTTTTGTTAACAACACAGCAGCGGTTAGCTGATGATAAAGAGTTGTATGTGGGAAGCAAANTGATAAAGAGTTGAATGTGGGAAGCAAAAATAATAATCTGATTAAAATGGACAACAAATAATACAGAAGTGAGGAAATTATCCTTCATCTTTCAGAGAAGACAGTTGTCCCTGGAGCCACAACATCCCCAGGTAACTTTTGTAGAGAGAACGCCTCTCAGGGGAGACAGTTAAAGGGAGCACCCTGAGCTCTGGGGCACCCTTAGGTAGCTCATGAACAGATGTAAAATGCCCTTGAAGTTTCCTGACCACTCGCAATAAGATCCCACATTCACAGTGAACTAATGGAAGCCAGGAAGCAATGTCAACGTGTTCCCATGACTTTAGGACGAAGATTTCACAACGCTCTCTGCAGGGTGTGCAGAAGGGTATTTTGGAGAGTGTTTTCAGAAGGCAACTATGGTGCCACAGACAATTTATCTCTGACCAGAAGAGGTGTTAATTGCTGATGGCCATCGGGCCAATTCCTCAAGGCCATACAAAACAAGTAGACAGCTATATGGTAACCATCCCTTACGACTGACAGTGGCTATCTCTCTGGTCACCTCAGACCTTTTTTTAGGGCACCTATATAAAGTCACTTAGGAATCCAGTGAAGCATTTTCCTACAATGAGATGCATTCTGACTTCAGATATCAAAAACAGAAACTGTGAGATACTTATGGGTGTATGCACCTGTGTGTGTGTGTGAAACAAGGTGAAAATCATAAACACATTATGCTCAAACAGGTTCAAGTGGCCATGTTGTGTTCTTGAACAATCCTGTATACTCGTTATCACAGTGTACAGCGTCCCACCTTATCATGACTAATTCGGTTTAATATTTTTGTCTCTTCAACCTAAGTTACATGAAGACAAGAACCACATCTCCTTCACCAAGGAATCCCAAGTATTTAATAAGGCATATAGGTCTGTTTAGTAAGTCCTTATCCAGTGAATGAATAAATGAATGAATGAATGAATGAATGACTAGAGCAGCTATGTAATCCTCTATGATACCTAGTAAGAGTCTCAACCATAGGTATTATATAAATCAAACCAGCTAGTGTCAGCCATAGGTGTATAGTACACACACACACACACTCTCTCTCTCTCTCTCTCCTTCTCAAAGCTGCTTTTCCTTTTTCTATTTGTTGCTTCCTTCAATCTGAGTAATCAAAAATTTAGCTCTGTTATATACTAGCCACGTAACTTTAAGCAAGATTTTTTGTTTCTCTGAGATTCAGTTTCCTCTGTGCAAAATGTTTATAATGATGGTTTCATGTGCTGTAACTATGAGGACTGAGCAATAGAATCCATGCTAAATTCTTACCTACGTGGTCATAACCTCATCACCATAAATGACAAGGTAGGGGTGAAAAAATAAGGAGAGTATCAGGGGTGCTTTTCTTTCCTATTTGTCAACTATTAGGTAAGGTTTATATAGCATATATTGGCCCGAGCCCTATGGCTTTTCTCTGTACTTAGGAGGGGCTTTTCTTTCTTTCTTTCTTTTGTTTAAAGTTGGTAGTAAAACAACAAAATAAATTAATTCAATATTTAACAGGTTAGTAGTTTATGAGAGCAAGAGGCTCCCTGGAGGAGAGTTTCTTGATTAATTTTGAGCACAGATTGCTTGAAGGGAATAGCTGTCTACAAAGCATATTAATTACAGACTTGACACCTTACAGGTGACTTTACTGTCAGAATTTCTTCAAGACACAGAATGCGATGATAAGATTAATATTCTAGACCTAGAAAAAAGTATTTTCACCTGAATTGTTGATCAAATTTTTAAGGTAAGAATTCAGGATCTGACTGACTTTTGAGGTTCAAAACTACTTTGAATTGCCATTTAATCTGAACTACTCTTATGATACATCTTTTGCAAAATTTTATGAACTGTGTTTTCTCAAGATGTTCCAAGTTGGGCATAAATTAGCTATTTGTAAACATAAAAAAAACATAATTTTCCACAACCATTTGACTAGGTATTAAATGATCCACCCATGGTGGGTGTGTGTGTGTGTGTGTGTGTGTGTGTGTGTGTGTGCGCATATGTTGTTTGTCTTCTGCATCCAGATACTAATGAGTTAGAGCTGACATTTATATGACTTTGGACTATGTAGTTTTTTGTTTTGTTTTGTTTTTAAAGATTTATTTGACAGAGAGAGAGAGAGAGCATAAGGAGGGGGAGCAGCAGGCAGAGGGAGAGGGAGAAGCAGACTCCCTCCCGAGCGTGGAGCCCATGTGAGGCTAGATCCCAGGACCCTGAGATCATGATCTGAGCCTAAGGCAGATGCTTAACCAACTGAGTCACCCAGGCACCCTGTGGATTATGTAGTCTTTTAAAGATTCCCTAACTGTATTACTAATCTGGTCTCCTTGGAAACCCTAGAGATGGACCGTGATTCCACTGAATAGGGAGAAAGAATCTAACTGGGAAGGGAAATAGGCTGCTCAGTGCTTCCTCAATACTTACTGCATTTTGCACCAGCTTTCAAAGAGAAATCAGCTGCCAGAAACTTGGCAAATCACTGCTTTAGATAACCACTGCTTCAATTTACAGATGAGAACCTAACCTCAGTTTACTCTGGTTGCCCAAGGGCAGAAAGCTATTCTTTTTAGTCACTCTTGAACTAGAAAACAAAAACAAAANTTTATAAAGAGAAATCAGCTGCCAGAAACTTGGCAAATCACTGCTTTAGATAACCACTGCTTCAATTTACAGATGAGAACCTAACCTCAGTTTACTCTGGTTGCCCAAGGGCAGAAAGCTATTCTTTTTAGTCACTCTTGAACTAGAAAACAAAAACAAAAATATTTTGTCATCCTTGAAGAAAAAGAACACTTTTTTTTTTTAAGATATATTTATTTCAGAGAGAAGAAGGGAGAGATAGGGAAAGAGAGAGCAAGTGGGGGGGAGGCAGAGAGAGAGAATCTCAAGCAGACTCCCCACTGAGCACGGAGCCTGATCCCATGAGATCATGACCTGATCTGAAATCACGAGTCAGACCATTCAGGAGACCCAAGAAAAAAACACTTTAACAATAAGTAGTCTCAAATGTCTAATTTTAACTTCATGGCAAAGTAACTGAATGAATTAATCCTGGTATCGTAGATTAGAAAAGTCTGAAATGCTCTCACTAGCAGCATCCTTAAAGTCCAGATTTCTACTAACAGTCTGTTGGAGGACATTTAAGCTTTCTCTATTATGGTTGTCAAATTTTTTTTCAGCTTCTACCCTTGTCTGGTTCCAAAACAACTCCCCAAATTTTTTTAGTTCAGTTGGTCCCAGTAGCATCACACTTTCAGGTACTAAAATTTGTATGAGCTACTTATTGCTGCATAACAATATTCCCACAAATTTAACAGCTTAAAGATAATACAATCTATAACCTCACAGTTNCCCACAAACAGCTTAAAGATAATACAATCTATAACCTCACAGTTTCTGTGTATTAGAAGTCTGAACATGCCCTAGCAGGGTCCAAATTATAATGCAACACATTGACCGTAAGCCTTAGTTGCAATCAAGGTGTTGGCAGGTGCTGGGATCTATCTGAGGTTCTACTGGGAAAGAATTTGATTCCAAGTTCACTCAGGTTGTTTGGCAGAATTAATTACTTTTTGGTGGTAAGACTGAAGATTTCAGTTTCCTGCTGGCTGTTGGCTGCAGAGCCCTCTCAGCTGCTAGAGGCCACCTGTAGTTCCTTGCGTCATGAAATGTTCCTCAAAGCCAGCAAGAGAGAAACAGACTCTATTCTGAAAGGTGCTACAATCTTACATAACAAAAGCACATCATCATGTGCATGTAATCACACATTTCCCATCACCTTTGCCTTATTTTGTTGGTCAGAAGCAAGTCACCAGTCTACCTACACTCAAGGGGGAGGGACCTCACATGGGCATGAATATATCTATACCTACATTTATATATATATCCATATATATCTATATACAGAGACATATAAACATGTATATGTACATGCATATCTAGCCATATATATAATATTATATATCTATTAATGAAGATGTATTTGTAATGATATTCTGACAATATGCTTTATATTTTTAATTTTAAACTAGCAAATGACAGATTGGGGATTAGTTGGTTCATTGGTTTATTGGTTTCATTGGTAAAAACAAATGATTTAACCTAACATGTATAACTACAAAAAGATGATAATGGACTCAGGGTATGACAGATCTCATCAATTTATAATCTTGACTACTGGGAATAATCAGAGGTAAATGATGCAATTTAGGAAAAAAATTATTTGGCCACTATTAGATATTTAATATCCTAATTAGATAGTCTAAAGTAAAGAAGTAGCATAATTGAACTTATTGAAATTAGCGCCAAGAAAACCAGTCTCTTCATTTTGAGAGTATGAGAAGAGGTTGAGTCAGGAACTCAGAAAGAATGTTTACTAATTGGATGGGCAAATAATTGGCACTTGTGTTTTCCTCTATTTTTTCACTTCCTCCTTGGTCAAAAAATTTCAAACATGGAATGTGCAACTGTTGTGCTGCCAGTAACTATCCTGGAAATAGTTCTCTAATAAACTGGGATCTAATTAGGTGTGGTTTATTATTTATACATGCATTCAAGGCACCCACTACCACTTAGTCTGCAAGTTCACTTTTAATATTTAATAGTGGGGGAAGGTATTCAGAGAACCTTTGTCCTATGACCTATCATTTATGACTGGACCAGGACATTTTAAGTGTGTTAGATCATGAATGAAGTCATATTGTTGATCTTAGTTAAGTCCAATCATACTCACATACACAAAAAAACTATAATTAAGAAGGGTCAAATTAGTATATTTGAGAAATTTGTGTATGATCATAATTTCTAAAGTGACTTGTATATAGTAGGTGTTATAGTCTGAATTTTGCATCCTTCCAAAATTCATTTGTTGAAAACCTAACCCTGTGATGGTGGTGGTATATGGGGTGGACTTTTGGGATGTGATTAGGTCAGGAGTTTGGAGCCCTCACGAATGGAATTAGTGCTCTTATGAGCCACCATAGAGCTCCCCAGCCCCTGTGCACTATGTGAGGATACAATGAAAAGTCTGCAACATGGAAAAGGGCCCTCACCAAACCACGCTAACGCCCTGATCTTGGACTTCCAGCTTCCAGAACTGTGAGAAATAAATTTCTGTTGTTTATAAGCCACCCAGTCTGTGGTATTCTGTTATAAGAGCCTGAGTGAACTAAGTGTGACAAATATTAGTTGAATTTATAAATATAAAGTGCTTTAATCTGGAAATATTCTTTTACCTTTCTTGTTACTAATTTTAAAGTTATGCCACTATAACCAAGACTTCTCAAGCACACATACAATATTAAAAACAAACAAATGAACCAAAAACAACAAAAAACTTATATAAATGAATGGATCAATCACTTGATCGTTTTATTGGCCAATTATATATAAAAAAATAGATTCAGAAATTTTCTTCCTTAATAATTAAGGTATATGTCAGCAGTCAAACAAATTGATTATGCTGAACATTTGATAGAGTGCATAAATACAGAGTTTTGAGTTCACAAAAATTGTCATAAATCATACATTTATATTGACCCTGCAATATACTTTTTACAGTTTTACTGTGGTATAATTTACATATCATAAAATTCTTTCATTGTAAGTGCACAATTCAATGAATTTTTAATAAATTTTTAGAATTGTGTAACCATCACAAAATTCCAATGTTAGAACTTTAAGCATCTTTGAAGTCAATCTCACTTTCTACTTCCAGCCCTAAACAATCACTGTCTGCTTTCTATCTTCACAAATTCACTTTTTCTGAATATTTCATATAAATGAAATCATACAGTATGCAATCTTCTGCATCTGGCTTCTTCCACTTATAAGATTTTTGAAGTTTATGTTGCATCATATATTTGTCGAATAATATACCAGCATAGGAATATACAATGTTTATTCATTCAGCAGTTGATGAGCTTTTGGATCATTTCCAAGTTAGGTCTATTACAAGTAATGATGTTATGAACATTCACCTGCAATCTGTGTAGACATATGATTTCATTTCTTTTGGGTAGATTCCTAGGAATGGAATTGCTGGATAAAATGATAAGTTTATGTTTAACTATTTAAGAAATTGTCAAACTGTTTTCCAAAGTGACTGTGTTATTTTACATTCTCACCTACGGTGTATGAGAGTGCCAATTTTTCTTTGTCAACACTTGATATTGTCTGACTTTTGGATTAGGACCATTCTAATGTGTAGGTAGTAGTCTGATGGTGACTTTATTTTGCATTTCCCTAATAACTACTGAGTTGACAACTTTTCATCTGCTTATTAGCTTTCCATATATCTTCACTGGTCAATGTTTATTAAAGCTTTGCCCATTATTAAATTAGTTGTTTTTCCTCTTATCATTCAGTTGTAAGAACTCTTTATATAGAATGTAAGTTGTTTTTTTCAGATATATGATTTGCAAATATCTTATCCCAATCTGTGCCATGTTTTTTAATTTTAATTGTGTTTTTCAAAGCACAAACATTGTTAGTTTTAATAAAATCCAATTTATCACAATTTTTTTGGACTTTTATGGCTCTTAGTTTCAGTATTGTATCTAAAACCCAATTACCTAACACAAAGTCTTAATAATTTTCTTCAATGTTTTCATCTAGGAGTGTTATAATTTTAGCTTTTAAATTTAGGTCATGATCCATGTTGATTTAATTTGTCTGTATGGTGTGCAGAAAGTCAGTTCATCTTTTTTGGATAAAGATATATAATTGATTTACCTTGTGATCTATTTCTACACTTTCATTTGTATATAGTCTAGGCCAATGCACTTGTAATTCACTTAAACTGGGACAACTGTACTAGGATGAACTGCAAATTATAGAACTATACTCAGGATGAACTGAGAAATAGTTCTCTCAGCCCTATGCCATATTGTATCCTTCTGACTAATCCATTGGCTGGAAAGAGATCTGTCTGCTTGCTACCAGGCAAAACCAAAAGAGAACTTCCCACTTCCATACTCTCATAAGGGAGAATTCTACTGTTTTATTTCAGTGGCGTTTCCTCTTAAGGAAAAATTTTTTTAAAATTCTGAATATCTATAGGAATATTTAGAAGACTTGCTGTCTAAACACAGGAAAAAGGATCTAGAGTACCCATGTAATCGTTAATTAAAATGTGTTGAAAATACATGCAGTGCTTATAATGTAATATAAAACTCTTCTAGATATTATAAGATATATAGTGAGTTTTTAGATATTGTATGATACATAGTGAGTTTTTTTCCCTTTGCTGGTAAGTGGAATAGTATTTTTTTTTTTTAGATTTTTTTTTCAACTAAGACCTGCTTACTGCTTCTCTGTATAAACATCTCTCTTTTCTCAATGTTTTCCTCTTTATATACAAAAACCAGTGTTTTCAGAATCAATCTAAAGAGTCAGTCATCCCACCATACACAGCAGGAAAGAGTGATTAATAGATGATTTAATCATGGTTGTGTTTATCTTTATAATATGAAAGCTATCAACGTTGGAGCTAATATGAATACAGTCACTGTTCAGGATCAAAAGTAAGCTATTTGAATGCTAATGACATCTTAGATTCACAGTAGTAAGAAAGCAGTAATAGCCTCAGCTAATATTTTCATTGTTACCACTCATAAAATATAATTCCTTTAAACTTAAGAAAGCTTTGAGTATGTAATCATAATTACAATTTTAACTCATGAATTTGTTCATTCTTATTCCCAATGTTAGCAAGAGTTCAATTTTTATTTAAAGAAGGACATGCAACAATTAGTTCTATTACCTCTTGAAATTATGAATAGTACAGAGATATATGTCCTAAAGACCATGAATTCTTATTCAATACACCTTTTGGCTGACAATTTTTCCATTCATACCTTCTACAGCCATTGAAAAACAGTAGGTACCTTTGAGTTCTCTACTACTAAATCCAAGAGACATCAATAAAAGCAAGCTTTGAAGATGCAGTTCAGTCTTACGTGAAAGCAATTGTTCTCAAAATGTAGTCCCCAAACGAGCAGCATCAGTCCCATCACTAAATAAGATCAGAAACAACAGGGATAGCACCCAGCAATCTGTGTTTTAACAAGCCCTCTAGGGTATTCTGATGCATGCTAAAGTTTTGATAACCACTAAGTTAGTTATTACTGATAAATTCTTATTAAGCAGACTCTTGATCTATGAGCTGATCTATGTTCTTTCTCTAAATTATCTGACCCCCAGTTCCCTCAGAAGTGACTGTATGTGAATCAACATCCTCCCTGGGGACTGATGTGGAAAAGCTCAGGGATAGGAAGAAGTACCAAGACACAGCTAAGGTAAAATGTATAATGCAGGAAGGATGGTCAGTTCTAAAAGGATGACCCCAGAGGACATGTTCATGTTGAACAGCCTAACTGTGAGGGTGCAAGGTACCACATTTCAGAAACAGGAACCAGATGGAAAGAAACTTGCACTAAAGTAAGGGAAGTGTCTAAGTAAATTAGGTCATTGTGTACTTTTCCCAAGGCCAGAGAGAATGCTTCCCACAATGGTGGCCTAATTGTACATATTCATGATCAAGTCTTGCTCTCACTCAGTATATCCCACATTTACTAAGGGAAATATGTGAGACCTTTAATTTACAATCCGTCTCTTCTAGATTATCTCCAAACTTTCCTTTTCCAATTTACCAAACATATGCTGCCCTTGCTTATGTTCTAAATGCTTTTAAAGAGTTTAAGTTACATCATGTCACTGTCTAAAAGTTTGCAGGGCTTCTATTTTCTCCACATCTACGTGTATTTTTGCCAAGTTAACATTTTGGCCCTCTAATGTGGACTTCAATTACTCTTCTATTCTTACCTATAACTGTTTCTCAATATGCATACCATTTCTATCAAATTGAACTATTTTCCCTGAATATTCTTAATGTTCTCTGCAATGTTATCCTGCCTCATTCTGTTCCTCCAACTCTCTAAGGATACCTGCTACATAAAACCTTTGGTAGGATGTGATCTCACTCTCTCACTTGGACCTTTATAACTCCCTGTATTTTTCCTACAACATTCTGCTATAAATTGTACTTATTTGTGCATAATGTGGTAAATATGGCAGGGTGAGAATTCAACCTCAGTTTCCTTAACACATAAAATTAGAATTATAATATAGACTTTATAAATCTTTTTAAATAAGGTAATGAATGAATGTCTTTTAGTTATATTTATTAACTTTGAATAGTATTCACTTAAATAGAAGAACAGTGATGTAGGACATTATTAAAATATTAATTCCAAAAATATTTATCAACTACTTACTATGTGCTAAGATCTAGTCCAAGTAATAAAATGTCATTGTTATCATGACAGGTAAATTGCAAATTCTAACTGGGAGAAAGATATAAAAGAACAAATTTATACAATAATTTTAGAGAATGAGAATGCAATGAAGAAAATAAAACCAGAGAATAGAATGGAATATGATTTTAGAGGGGAGATACTTAAAGCTCATGTTTTTTCTTTTTTTTTTTTAAGATTTTATTTATTTATTCGACAGAGATAGAGACAGCCAGTGAGAGAGGGAACACAAGCAGGGAGTGGGAGAGGAAGAAGCAGGCTCATAGCTGAGGAGCCTGATGTGGGGCTCGATCCCATAACGCCGGGACGCCCTGAGCCGAAGGCAGATGCTCAACCGCTGTGCCACCCAGGTGCCCCTAAAACTCATTTTTTCAAACAAGGTCTCTCGTGATTTATTTTTTATTATTCATCTTCTACATGTTAATTTTACATTANTGGACGCCCTGAGCCGAAGGCAGATGCTCAACCGCTGTGCCACCCAGGTGCCCCTAAAGCTTCATTTTTTCAAACAAGGTCTCTCGTGATTTATTTTTTATTATTCATCTTCTACATGTTAATTTTACATTAGCACACAGGACAGAATAAGTTGCTACTTTTAAAGAATATGCACTAAAGAGGAAGAAACAGACAGTAATAAGTAAACAAATAAAAGGAAAAAAATATAACATTTATAGTAAAGTTATGGTAATAAGCATTACATAAAAATAAACCAGGGCAAGAGATAAAGAGTGACTGGTGGGGGTGGGCACTGTTATTTTCAATAAAGTGATTAAGAGACATTCTTCAGGAAGTCATTCATTTTAGAAAAGACCTTAATGACAAACAAGAGTCAACTCTCTGCTTATCTGGTAAAAGATACTGCAGTGAGCAGACATTAAAAAGTAAAGAAAATTCCCACAAAGATCAGGAAATCTTCTAAGGAAGTCTGCTTAACAAATGTTCCTGCCCAGCTGGGCAAGCTTTTAGATATTTTGGCTCAGTGTCCAAAGTACTGAAGGCTTAAACTAACCAACCCTTCCAGATTTGGGGTTTTGCTTGCCACATGTTGAAGGTCAGAGGATGTGAGTGTGGGAAAGTTTCTCTCCTGAGTAAGAACATTCTGAGTGGTATCCGATGAATCCCTCTTTGGCTGTGAGCAAATGCTTCCTTTATTTTGTGTGCTTTAAAGTGATGCCAGAGTCATCAAACTATGTGTGTTTCTTTCTATTTTTTCTCCATTTTCCTCATCCGAAAATCTTAAGCATATTCATATACATCTCATAACTAAACAAACAGGCAGTACAGCAGCCTGTTCTCACTCTTTGTAGCTCCTGTGGCTAGACAATTTCTTATTCGAGTTTCCTGACATATTTCCCAATAAGACATATGTATTCTGCACATGTGTTCCTTATAAAGGGGTTTTAGTGTTTAACTCCCATAAATTAAAGTAATCAATCCTTCACTCTGTTTTACACTGTTTACAAGTAAGATCAATAAATTGACATTTTACAAGTAAATGTTAACCAATTAAAATGTGACTAAATCATACAATTCTTTTGCCATTTTAAAGTATAAATATATTGGCTGGATATCAACTGTTAATATGTTAAAAGAAAAAAAAGCAAAAGAGAAAAAAAACTCAATCCTAGTCAACATGTAAATGCATTGCATGAGCAAATCATCTCTCAAAATATGTGTGTATAAATATGTTTGTGCCCCAAAATGTTGACACATCTCTCCTTTGTTTTCAATTTATTTGTGTATCAATGAAATCACTAAATAAACTGCTGCTGCCAATCCTGGTTCTCCACTTGGTTCTTTTGGCAAAACTTTTGGGTTATACTTTCAAAATCATTGAAGAAGTAGCTAAGAGGAACAGCCTGTAGAGTACTCAATAAATACCTGCCCAAAGCAGAATCAGCTAACCAGAGCATTAACAGTGAACATTGGACCTATTCGCCTTTCCTCCAAAGCTGTGACAATGGACAATCTCTGAGTAAAACTCTCCTCCTGGCATAAACCTAGATAAATCCCATCACATAAGTCTGGGAAAGGGGGTTCTAAACCTGCCTCTGCTCCTACAATTTGTGTGGTCCTAGATACACTCAACCTTTTTTGAACTCCACTTTTACGGTTTGTAACATGATGGTTTGGTCTACATGACATCTGGGGTTCTTTGTGGGTTTACATTTCTGGCCCTAAGGTTTCCGCTGGTCTGTTTGTTTCCAGTCAGCCAACCTAAGTCCTCTCTCCTGCAGAGGCTGATTTATGAACTAGATTCACTGCTTCTTTTTTTCTGGGATTTGTAAAAACATAGGAATGAGCCTGAACGTTGGAACAAGAGACGGGGCGGGGGGGGGCAGGGAGATAACACAACTTTCACCACAACACTTAAGATCAAACTATTCACATTTCCATTCTGGTATAACTCTCAGGCAGGAAAGTATCTTGGAGTAAGTCTTTTTAAGAAGGAACTGGTGAGCCTCTCCCCTCTTGTAAGATTTCTTCAGGCTTGCCATTCTAGTCAAAAACATGTGTTGAAAGACGTACACAAGAACAGTGAAGGCATTTCCTTTTGTGGGAAAACAATGTCGAATTTGGGAGGTCCAGTACAGATGTCTATCGCAGAGTGCAAATGTCTTTCTTTGGTTATATAGAAACACGGTGCAGCCTAGCATTTTTAAGAATTTCACATTCATAGTTGGAATATTGGAGATGAGCCTATGATGTGTGAATATGAGTCACTGGCTGTAGGACTGATTGATATGAAGTATTTTTTTTTAGTGAATCCAACTAGATGCTCTCCCACCATCTAGAGTTTGGTGGGCATTACCTCTAAGATCAGAATAGACAGTTCACAATTTTAAGTCATACCTACTGTATTTGATAAAGTAAATTATATTGAATTAAGACACTGGATAATTTGAGGATTCAAAAAAGTTTGGGCACATATTCTTTGTACATATCAAACATGTTCTCCGTTTGATAAACATATTTGCATATATATTTTAGAACATTTGGTACTTATAATAAAATGAAATATCTGTTATAGACGGGGTTCGTGTCACCCAAAATTCATATGTTAAAACTCTAATCCCCCAATATGATGGTATGTGGAGATGGGGCCCTTGGGAGGCAATTAAGTCATAAGGGTGGATCCCCATGGTGGGATTACTGTCTTTACAAGAAGAGAAAGCGACTAGAGCTCTGGCAGCCTAGAAAGATACCATGAGAAGATGGCCACCTGCAAATAGGAAAAGAACTCTCCTTGAAAACTGAATTTACCTGGACCTTGATCTTGGACTTCTCAGACTCCAAACTGTGAAAAATAAGTGTTTGTTGTTTAAGCTACCCATTGTATGGTAATTTGTTATAGAAATCCAGAAAGACTCACAGTGTGTTTTACATATTTGATCTTTTTCTTAGTAACCTTTGTTTACTTCTGAGAGAAAATGATGGCTTGAAAAAGGAGTTCTGTGTTTGATCATGTGCATAATCTGCTATAAAGTGTCTCTGTCTTCTTAGGAAATTACCATTCTGGTTAACGGACATTTTGAAATTTTAAATGACAAGGCTGTCTATTTAAAAAATCAAACTGTAAGATAAAATACCTGCTTCTGAAAAGGGCTGAAATATCTGTATCATCTAGTTGAACCGGTCTTCTAAGTTTTCAAATGTTATTAATTTAAAAGCAAACTACATGGGACTTTAGCCTGAGAAAATTATATTAAAATATTCCACTTAAAACATTCCACTAATTGGTATTTTCCTGCCCTGCCTGTATCTTCATCATTTGAATACTTTTCTTAGGTCATTGAGCTTCTGGTACCTAAAACATGGAGCTGAGATGTAGGTATACTAGAAAATGGAGAATCCAGTCCCTAATCTTTGCCTGTAGTCCAATGCAGCATGATCACTGGCCTGCTTCCGGATAGGTGATCAACGTCGGAAATCAGGTGTGAACATTCGTCACCTAGAGTTCCATCTAATCACCATTACAAATGCAGCAAAATGCCTACTGTCCCATCACATGTCACCACATTTACACATTTTCCCAAGAATCTACTGTCTCTATTATCTACATTTCTTGCTTTGAACCTACATGGGAATAATTAACACAGCCATATTGGAACATTCAGAATCTTCATACTCTGCCACAAAAGTGAAACAGAACATTGGTGGTAGTTATTAAATATAGCCCTTGGCAGGGCATTTGGGCTGGTAATGTCAGATACCAAACATCCAATTCATGATTTTACTGGTACCAACCCCTGAAGGTATTGTTGAGGTAACCACAGTGAAGTGACCATAGTNGGCAGGGCATTTGGGCTGGTAATGTCAGATACCAAACATCCAATTCATGATTTTACTGGTACCAACCCCTGAAGGTATTGTTGAGGTAACCACAGTGAAGTGACCAATAGTAGAACAACCTGTTTTTCTCATACTCATTCATTTTTTAATTAAGATTAAAAAACACAGATCTTCATGCTTCATGAAAAGTTGGTTTCACAACTCTGAGTTTATAAGAAACTGAATTCATTTGGGACAGAAATGTATTAAAACACTAGTTAATTTTTGCAATAATCTTTTCAGGGGGTCTACTCAAATCTATTCTGAATCTCAATATGGTTCTATCTTCCCATTAGGCATAAATTTGTAAAAACAAATAAAAAGCTTTTGTCTTTAATTGTAGTTAAATTCAATGAAATCTGTGACAATAGGCATCTCTTGTTTTCCAGACAAAACCTCAGGAACTTTCTGAGGTCTTGATTTTCTAATGCCAGTTCTATAATGGAACTTGTATGTAAAACCATAAAACCCAACATAAAACAGGAAAACTAGGAAATCCTCCCTTGACTTTGTTTTCTATTAAAGAAAAACGAGATCACAGATATAGAGCCGTATATACAAAAAAAGATACTAAAAATACACTTTTGACATCAGGATGCAGGAGAGCTACAATATTCAAAGTATGCATGCTTATTAAAGTCTTTTTGTGTGTGTCTCCAGTAAATGTGAGGCCTACAATTGTAAGACACTCCATTTTATTTTATTGTTTTTCTGATGTGAAGCTTCATACTAACACCCTCCTTCCAACATCACACTGAGAATCCCACATCAGAACCCCAGTTCCAAGACATATAGGAATTTATTGGTGAAACGGAAGTTAGAAATGTTATTGTCTGACCTCTTCAGTTTATAGATAAAAAGTGAACACTCAGAGAAGTGAAATGAATTGTTTTTCATCACTCAGGTAATTCACTGAACGAACATACATTTATTGAGTAGATAGTGTGCGTAAGGTCCTGTGCCAGGAAGTTAAGTTGGAAAGATAAATAAAATAATATTCCAAGGTAGAGACCTCTAAACTTAGTGTTAAAGTCATTGAGGAAAGAGAAAGACAATAATAACTTCCAGAACAGAGGAAGGATATCTAACCTATCTTAAAGCAGTCAAGAAAGACTGAGCAGTCTCAGATGGGATCTCACGTATACACAGATGCGAGACTGGTGAGTGCAGAAAAGGCATTCCATGGCACAGAGTGCTACAGCAATGACATGGTGGTTAGAAACAGCCTTTCCAGGATTGTGGGAAGCTGCAGGAGATGAGGCTGCAAAGAGAAGCATTCTGTGATCATGAGAAATATTCTCAGCTATTACAAAAGAGGCTATACATTTTCTGATTTTGGTGAATATTTTTTTTCTTTTTTCTAATAACTTGTAATGTGTCTTCACAGAGCCACTTACCTTTACTAATTGTATTAGTCCTTCCACTCCCCATTCTTCTGGCAGGACAAAATTAACTTCTGATCCACTTTTAACTTTCTTTCCTCCCCTTCACTTCCCCACTTCACAGAAACTTGAAACGGCTTTTAAAAAACACTTCAAATCCATTATTTCTGCTTGAAAGTTTATAAGTAGTTGAAAGTGCTTATGTCAGCCCAAATGATCATATCTGAACAATGTCAGCACTCCCGAATTTGGAACATGTAACAACAGAGTTCAGCATTACTTTGCCTCGTTCCAGTCAGACAAGAGGAGCTACTTACTTCCCTAAAGAGACTAATTGTTGAGTGATGGCTACATATGAAGGGGAGCTGGACATATATAGAGAGAACAATTTTCATCATAAATGATTCTCACTGTTAATGTTCCTGAGATAAGATTTTTGAGCAAAAGCCCAAGGAAAGTTTCCTTTTCATGACCCTCCCTTAGATTTCAAGATTTCCCAGGTCTGTGGTTTCATTAATGACCTGGATTTTAGTGTTGAAAGAAAGCCTTTAGGACCTAGTTAGTAGGAAACATTGAAGCTGCTACTTAAAGGCAAAGTCACTTAGCCATTCACGACTTTAGATAGTGAAAAATGAAGGATTAAACACATGTAGTTTCTATGAGACAAGCCTCTGCGATTGTTTCCAAGATATCATACAGCCCATCTTGAGGAGCCATTACACTTGGTGGAATTGGAAATCCATTGGCCTTCTATTCTTTATCAAATAAGGCTTGGAAAAACAGGGTGTCTAAATACTTCTCTATGGATCCAAACGACAGTCTATGGGAGACTACAGCAAAGAGGTTAAGAGCTTTGAAATCAGGGGCGCCTGGGTGGCACCGCGGTTAAGCGTCTGCTTTCGGCTCAGGGCGTGATCCCGGCGTTGTGGGATCGAGCCCCACATCAGGCTCCTGTGCTGTGAGCCTGCTTCTTTCTCTCCCACTCTCCCTGCGTGTTCCCTCTCTCACTGGCTGTCTCTATCTCTGTCAAGTAAATAAATAAAATCTTTTAAAAAAAAAAAAAAAAGAGCTTTGAAATCAGAAAAACTTGATGAAAATGAATCCTTCCTTAGTTATGTACTCTGTAACAAAGTTTCAATTAATTATACCATGTCAGGTTTGGTATCTAGGTTATGCTAAACATATATAATTTTCTAGAAAAAATTGTGTGAAATTGGCAATTTTTCTTTCTTAAATATTTAGTAGGGCTCCCTTAGAAAACTATGCAGGCTTGAAGGTTTCGTATGGAAAGTTTTGATTACAAATTTAGTATCTTGGTAAAAGATACTTGGTAAAAAAGTAGAGTTTTTACTTCTACTTATGCTATTACCACAAATAAGTGGTAATAAGAAGTGCTTCCTGGAAACTTTGCCATTTCATCTAAATTTTCAAATTCATTGCTATAAATTGTTTATAATATCATCTTATATTTTATTATCATAAGGATTTATAAGGCTGTTCCTCTTTTAAAAATGTGTGATATTGGTAATTTGTGTCCACTCTTATTTCTTCATCAGTATCACCAGGAATTTACCAATTTTATAGTTTCAAAGAAAATATTTGGTTTTACTTATTTTTATTGTATGTGTGTGTATATATTGTCCTGTGTATTTTTTCTGATTTTATCTTTATTATTTTATAATTTCTACATTCTCTTAGTTCAAGTTACTATTATTTTCTAAGTCCCTGAGATAAATGTTTAGATCATTAATTATTAGCCTTTCTTCTTTACTAATACATACATTTTAGAATGTACACTTCCATTAAAAACCTGGCTTTGGCTGTATCCCATGAGTATTAAAATAGAATGTTTAAATATCACTTAGTCCAAATTATTTTCTAATTTCCTTTGTGATTTCTTTTTTGATACACAGGTCATTTCAAAATGTATTTCTTACTTATTGTGATGAGCACTGAGTAATAGGCAGAATTGTTGAATCACTACATTGCACACCTGAAACTAATACAACACTGTATATTAAAAAGTCTAATATAAAACACTCAGTACAAATTTTTAAGAATAAATAAATAAATAATGTACTTCTTAATTAAAAAAAAAAGTTGAGATGTCTATTTACCTTCCTGTTATTGTTTTTTGGCATAATATGATTGTCATCAGAGAATATAATTTGCATGATTTCAACTTTAAAAATGTACTAAAATGTGCTTTATGACCCCATATATGGTCAGTTTTCAATGTTTCCTATGCGCCTGAAAAAATATGTATTCTATAGTCAAAGGTATATATTTATCACATGCATTAGTCCAACTTTGTTAACTGTATTGAAAAATCGTCTGTATCCTCCATTATACTTTGATTGTTCCATCAGTTATATTTTTTTCCTTTTATTAAGATAGTCAACTCTGATTTAGGATAATCTGATCTTGCTTCTATATCTACCAAACTTTACTTTAATTTTGAGGTCATATATAAGGTGCAAACAAAATTAGAATAGTTAAAGCTAATCACTAAATTCATTTGCACCATACAGTGATGCTCTTCTCTTATAATAATGCCTTATACCTTAAAATCCATTTTGTCTGATATTAATATAACTACTAAGATTTTCTCCTTTTTAAAGAGTTTGCATGTGTTTTTAACTCTTATTTTCAACTTTTCTTGTTCTACATATTTTATATTACTGTGCCAGAGGGCAAGGACACCATCACCTATCTACACTCCTTAAGACTTTTTAATCCAATCAGGTACTTTTTATCTTTTACTTTTGTAATTAGTCCACTTTAATTTATCTTAAATCAATACAGTTGGTGATGTATTTTAGGATTATGGCTACCTTTTTACTATGTACTTTCTATGTTCCCTGGTTTCTACTCTTCTGGAATTGACAGAATATTTATATCTTTCCATTTTCTATGAAAGCTTTATACTATATGTCTATTGTTATAGTGATTACCCTAGAAATGACTATAGATATTGACATTTTTATCCTTTTCCTTTTGAAACTTGAAAAAGTTTTAGAACAGTAACTCCAAACACACATGCTATTATTATATATTTAAATTGCATATGAAATATATTTTTAAATCTTCCAAGACATTATTGTTGCTATTGTTCTGTACATTAATATGCATTTATATTTACCCATGTATTTCATTCTGTTTTATTCTTAATTTCTTTCTGCAGCTCCATATGTTTATTAAGTATATTTCTTTCATTTGAAAAACATCATTTGAAGAATATCTGTTGCTTGAAAGTTGCTCAGCTTTTGTTTGTCTGAAATACATTTTTGAAGGATATTTTTGTTGAGTATAGATCCTAGATTGATAATTTATCCTTTTGGTATATTGAAAATGCTCTCCCAAGGTCTTTTGAGACATATTATTGGGATTATATTATTGCAATGAAGACACCATCTGTTTATATAAATTTTGAACTTTGAAAAAAAAACTTTTTTTCCTTCATATTTTAAGATTTTTATCATTGAATTTTTTTTTCCTCAGTGAAGGTATTTTTGTTTTGTTTTGTTTTGTTTGTTTTCTTGAGTATTTTTTATTCTGTTTGGAGTAATAAGACTTAATGGATCCATGGCTTAATATTTTTCATAATTTTTCATAAATTCTCATCCATAGTATCTTTCATCATTGCTTTTGTCCCTTCTTTCCTCTTTTCCTTTCAGAAAAAAAATATATGTATATGTTAGGCTTTTGATGTATTAGCTCTATATTTCACACTTTTTTGATTGTTGTTATTTTCTGCCTTTTCTTAAAGCTAGATATTTTCTTTTGATCCATTTTTTAGGTCATTAATTCATCTTCACTCAAAAAGGAGCATCTGATCTGTTGTTAAACCTCTCCTTATATTTTAAATATGGTTATTGTACATTTTAGTTTTAAAATTTGTATTTGGTTCAATTTCAATCTGTTATATCACCTTTTAGAGTTGCCAAATATCTGCTGATATTTTTAAGCTTGAATGCCACTTCTTTGAACACACAAAATATAGTTCTTATATACTGTGTATCTGATAGTGCCATTATCTATAGTCTCTAAGGGTCTGTACTGAAAAAGTAGCCCCTAGTTTTCTCCCCCAATATTGCCTCTGCAAAACCCTATAGTTCTTCTCATTCTTCTGGCCCTTGCTTCATTTTTACTGTTTCTTCATATGCCTGATTGGATATTATATTTAAGAAATTATTGATAGGAACTGTCTCCTAAAAACCATAAAACATTTCTGAGAAAAAACAAATTAGTCCTAAATAAATAGAGAGATACACCACGTTTGTGGACTGAAACACTGAATACTGTTAAAAAGGCAATACTCCCCCAAACTGGCCTACAGATTTAATGCAATCCTAGTAAAAATTCCAATAGTCTTTATATTTTTTTAGACATTGGTAGTAAACTGTAAATTTTTATGGAAATACAAAGAAACTAGAAAAAAACAACAACTTTTTTTTAGTATCATGGCTGTTTTACTTCCCTTCACTATATAGTCACATACACACATATGCACAAATTTCAAATAAAAATAAAACCATTTAAAGCACAAAAACAACATTTTAAAAGAACAAAGTTAAAGAAGTCTCTGTACCTGATTTCAAGGTTTATAATACAGTTGCAGTTATTAAGAAAGTTTGCTATCAGTGAAATGATAGATATAAAGATCCATGGGACAGAACAGAAAGCCCATAAACAGATCCACATCCTTACTTCATTTTATATACAAAATTAACTCAAAACAGATTATAGATCTAAATGTAAAAAAAACCTAAAACTTTCTTGTGAGTTATAGAATGAATAAATGAGATAGGTTATGAAGAAGATATTACAAGAAAAGGCATGAGTATAATGGTGGTTTGGGGGACAGGGATGCATAAAGAGAAGGGAGCTAATTATATTATTCTTAAATGAGCCGAAGATGCTCTTAGTGGGATTTGTCTCAGAGGTCTACATTAACAATGAAAGTCTACGGGAACAAATGTTCAAAGGTCACCAGGAATTTCCAGGCTATGGCTTCAGACCCTCCTTTCTTTGATTTAGGGTGAACCTTAGATGAAAAGGAGAACCGAGCTAAACAGCTTTAAAGTGACAACTGGGATTTATTTTTAAAACACCTGGGTATTAAATTTAAATAACTTGTTCAGTTTTTGCTGCCTCCTGGGAATTTTCATGATAACTATCCATCTTTGTAACTTAATCACATGAACAACAATGATAATTATTTGAAACAGATACTTTATTTTAATATTCTTTTTAATTGTAGGAATAGTATTCATACTTTCATAGGCTTTAAATCTCACTGACATTTAGTTAGAATGGATTTTGTTCGACATGGAATGGTTTATGTTTCAAGTAGTAAGACTTTACCCTCTATGTCATTTACAGGTGATATGGAAAATTTTTATTTATATACTATTTTAGGTTGTTTTTTTAAAGATTTTATTTATTTATTTATTTTAGAAAGAGAGAAAGACAGTGCCTGAGTGGGGGGAAGGGGAGGAGGAGGGAGAAGAATCTGAAGCAGACTCCAAGCTCAGCACAAGCCTGAAGCAGGGGCTCAAATCCATAACCCATGAGATCACGACCTAAGCCTAAACTGAGAGCCGGAGGCTTAACCAACTGAGGCCTGAGTCACCCAGGTGTTCCTATACTATTTCAGTTTTAAACTTTGGTAGATATCCTTATTATCCTTATTGTCTGTGCATAAAGAAATATCATGACCTATCACATTTTATTTAAAAATTTTATTTCTTGGGGTGCCTGGGTGGCGCAGTCCTTAAGCGTCTGCCTTCGGCTCAGGGCGTGATCCTAGTGTTCTGGGATCGACTCCCACATCGGGCTCCACCACTGGGAGCCTGCTTCTTCCTGTCCCACTCCCCCTGCTTGTGTTCTCTCTCTCACTGGCTGTCTGTCTCTGTCAAATAAATAAATAAAAACCTTTAAAAAAATTTTATTTCTTGTGATTAGAGAATTAAAAAAGAAAAGAATTCCCCAAATTTATTAAAATCATGTAGTACTTTCAAAGATTTGAAACAGCCCTCTAATCCATTATTTATTTTACATGTAATGAACCTAAGGGCAAAAAATGTGCAATAAACTGAAAGTCCCCACAGCCAATAATGAAGGAATGTCAGGCAAGAAATTAAAATACAGATCTTCAAAACTTTGTTCTTTTTTCTTCTCAAACATCAGATAATACTAACAATTCATGTTTAATTATAGGTATTACCAAGGACAAAATTATGATTCTAAACATTTTTCAGTAAATAGCATGACCTCTCTGGACCTCACTTCATTTAGGCAAGAGTGATAGAAGATCGCCTGAAGAGAAGAGGAATAGGAATACACAAATTTCTTTGAAATTGTTCAACTAATTTCTCAACTTGTTGAGATATGAACTGTGATGCCATGATATCTCCTTGATATTAAAAGTGAGAAAGATGAAGATCTATAAAATTATTCCTTTCTAAAATTGTACTGATAACTTAATAAACACTGAAGCAAAAATCCACAAAATGTAATTCCTTAGGGAAGGGTCCTTAAGAAACAAGACACAACACTTGCCAAAATCTCTTTAGTAGGAAGAAAAGAAATGATTAGAAAAGAAGAGAAAAGGAAAGAAAAAGAAAAAGGAAAAAAGAGGAAGGAAGGAAGGAAAAAACAAACCACTGTCATGTACAAAATTTTAGCCTGCACATTTAGATGTGAAAGAAATGTAGCTTTGTTTTTTCATTTACTCAGGTAAATTTCTTTAAATATACACTTTGCCTTATTATGAAAATAATGTCATTCTGAGGTGTCAGAAATTTGATTCCTTTCAATTTAGAGTCTCCCTCACTCTATATAAATTCTTTTGGATAGGACCACCAGGTCTACAGGGGAGGTTTCTGATTTCAATCTAAGGTTTCTCTTGTTACTTCTGAATTCATTTTTAAGCCATGACTGAAATTGACAGAATTCAGGGAAGGCTGCCCCCAAAATTTGCCATTTTGGGATATTGATTACTTTGAATAAAAGTTACTTTTAAGAAACAGTCAGTGCAAGAAGAGCACTCGGGCCTTCCTCTGTCTCCCTGAAAGTAGGAAATAAATCTCCCATGTGAAAGGCACCTTCACTGTACCAGGATGGTAATGAGACATCTTCATCACCAGAGATAGAAAATTGAGGGCTGAGAAGGCTATAAAAACAAAGCCTGTTAATTTACCACCCCAAACCCAAATTTCTTTATCTTGTCAATTCTTCACAAATGTATTGTTTCTTTGTTTATAAGGTACAAAAGCTGCCTGCTTTGGTCATTTCTTTGATTCTCCTATTTTTATGAGCTCTCATACATATGAAATTAAATTTGTTTTTCTTCTGTTAATCCATCTTATGTCAATTTAAGTATTAGGCCAGCCAAAGAACCTAGAAGGTATGAAGGGAAATGTTTTCCTCCCTTACAAAATCAACGTGTAGTTTTCATTGAATTTCCTCCACACAAACCAAGAAAAAAAGAAATTCACATTTCAGAACATTGAATTGAGTTCACATTCCAAATATATTATACAGAAGCAAGTGTTTTTAGGCTTTGGGATGGTAGATTAAGTTTGTCCTGTCCTGATTCCTCCAAAGGGGGAGAAATAAATTGGATTTTATTTATTTGGTTAAAGTAAAATAATTTCTTATAACAAATGAACAAACCAACAAAGAAAACTCCATTAAGATCTATGGAGCATGGGGCGCCTGGGTGGCTCAGTTGTTTAAGTGTCTGCCTTCGGCTCAGTTCATGATCCCAGGGTTCTGCGATCCAGCCCTGCATGGAGCTCCCTGCTCCATGGGGAGCCTGCTTCTCCATCTCCCTCTGCCTGCTGCTCTGTCTGCTTGTACTCTCTCTCTCTGTCAAATAAATAAATAAAATCTTAAAAAAAAAAAAAATTTGGATCATAACCTCATATCCTAGAAGAAAGGCCGCCTCAAGTTTGAACCAGGGCCCAGAACACACACCCCATTAACATATATCACACGCAAACTCTACCCACCAACTCAGACAGGCTACCATGCAGTAATACTCAGGATGATGATCTTAGGCCTTCTCATCTTTCAGAGTTTCCAAAATGTTTGATACATTGTGGCATTCCTAGTGTTATCTCAATATGTAATTATCATGTACTTAAAATTATAGAGCAGAATTTTCATTTAATTCGCAATGTGTAACTAAGGGAATAAATCAAAATGCCATAAGATGAAATATACCCATTAGTTAGAGGTTAACATTCTAGGTCCATTCTTAAATATTTTCTTCTTGTTTCTCTAATTCCCTTCCTCATTACTTAAAGTTTATTTTTTACTTATATACCTCCTTTATCACTTTAAAATTTATACTCCTAAAATTTCTGTCAGGTAGGAATAGTAAGTAAAAGGTATGGAAAGTATAAATTCAGAAATTAATTGCTAATAATGGACCTATACATTTTATTTAGTCACAAGTTTTCTATCCTATTTTATTGTAGATAATAATTAAAATATAAAGGCATAAGCAAAATAAAAATTACTATTGAGAGCATTATAAGGTAAAAATATAGGTTATATTAATGCTATCAATCAATCAAAAATATTTTCTTGTTGTCTATTATGTGTTAGTATCATACTTAGCATGCTGTGCACATAATTCAGCCAACAAAATAAAAGAGAGATGTTTAGAGCCTGAACTAGCTCATTTTCAAATATTAGTTGAATTCATTTCAAATAATTCAATTCATTTCAAATATTAATCATAAAATATTTGAATATTTATATAAGCATACATATAAAATAAGATCTCAAATAAAACATTATACAATATTATTTATATCAAAGATATTTGAATATCATTTCATAAAGTAGCATTTAGTAAAACAATAACTACTTAAAATTGCTTAATAAATTTAATAAAATGTTTGAAGGGACTTATATGTTAATGTTCCTTTTCTCAGCCATAAATTTATATTATGCCTGTGGTTTGTTCTTGGACATTTTCAAATCATTTATAACATGTTTTCAAAATGTACCCTGATATGTTAAGCAATAACAACAAAAAAGGCCAAAAAGCTATTACCTTACTTCCTAAAAAAATTTTCTATTTAGCTATTCAAACTGTGTAGAAAGTCAAAACAAAAGTTGATTAGCTTCCTTAGGTATGCAAGATGACTTTTTTTCCTTAGGCTATTCTTTACAAGGCATTCTATATTGAAGGTTAAAATACTGGCCCTCTCTCTCTTTTTTTCTACATTTCTTTGTGATATTTGGTACACAGATTCCCTAAGCACTAGGAATTTTTAAAACAGCATATAATTTAGACATAATGCCTGGGTTATTTTATCTGATGTCTTAGTAAACTAAGATTAAAATTTCTATTGAAGGTGTACAGGTAATGTGAGGTAAAAACGATATTTTTAAATTTAGGACTATTAAAGTAAAATCAGTTGTTAGTTACATGCCATTGTTGGGTTATCAGAAACAAATGAAGCTTTTTATAATACCTTTTTATTCCAAGCATCAAGCAACAGGATGAATGGGGCAAACACTGCTTACTTGGCTCTGGGTGCCTGAAATGACTGGAGCAATAACACAATGTGGTTTTATTTATTTAAAAGGGAAAGAGAAAAAAAAGCATGCCCAGAAAATGTTCTCATTCTTCGTAGGTACCCAGAGGGAAACAGTAGCTCCCTTCATCCCTAGCCCAGGTATAAAATCACCTTCTTTCAGCCAACTCTAAAGTAAATTACAAGAGGTGCTTGCCTAGGCCAAGTTCAAATACCAACATTTAAAAGAAGTGCCTGCCAATCTGCTCACCTTCAACAGGTTTATTCAAGGAAGATGTGAGTGCAGCTTCCTGAAGCCTCAGGGTAGGAATAGAAAAGGCATTTCTCAGTAGTTTTATAGATATCACTTTGATGATCAACTCTTTATGTGTACATGCAACACCAATTCTCTATGGAGAACATCTAATTCACTTCGAGTTCTTTGGTAGTTCACAAGGACTTACAAGTTGAACAATATGGATATTTAAACATCTCTTTGTCACTGCATTGACTTATTCTGATATTTCACATAGTCAGAAGACCCTAATTTTAATTAGGCATTCAGTGACTAATGGTTTATAATTCCTACTGCACATTAGAACTTGGGAGTTTCTTCAAAATACCCATATCAGAACACCATCTTCAGAGTTTAACTTATTTTGTCTGGGATAGAATCCTAACATCAGTATTTTTAAAAGCCCCCAGATGATTCTAACTCACCCCCAGGGTTAAGAATTACTAACTTAAACAATTTTTTTATGATTCTATACAATATACCATTCAGGGGAGTGGGCAAGGCTCTAGAAGTGAAAAGGAAAAAAAAAGGTAATATTATCTTATGAGCGCCAAGAAATGAAAGACAATAGGGAAATTGGAGAAAATAGTGAATACATAGAATGGTTCCTGAAAGTACTAACTGGACAAGTTGGGTTAGTCATTGGATGGTTTAGCTTAGGTTTTAAACTAAACATTCTTAGTAGTAATTTTTTTCCAGTTGTAAGAAGCAGTCCAAGCAGAGAATAGAAGCTAAACTGTGAAATGAGCAAGTATCAAGTAACTTGCCAGTCTTAAGTTTAACAGAAAAAAATGTATCCATATTTTTGTTTGTTTCCCTGAATATTGAGGGTCTTGCAAAAAAGATTTTTAAGATTTGTAAATGAAATTCAGTGTTAGTGAGCAAGGAGGATGGTAAAACAGGGCCTAAAAACAGGAGAAAATGGAGGCATTATAAATTGGAGAACTTAGATATACAAAACAGGAATAAAAGAAAGGATGGCATTAAAATACCAGAAAGATATTGGGGGTATTTAAATTTAAGAATCAATGTATGAAATATATTGTATGAATGTATGAAATATTTCCACATGATAAAATTTTATCAAAGAGCTATGGGTACAAGTTAGTAAATTAGAAGATCCATAATATTTATTAGAGTCCCTGAAGCCAAGAAATATGAAAACAAATACTGTATGGAAAATCGACAAGAATACTGATACTTCCTAAACAGAAAAATAAGTATTTCAGCTAGTGCCAAAAATTTCAGTTACCATGGCAAAGTGATCTGGAAATCTATGAATATCCATAACGGGGAGGTGCCAAGGACATGAAGGGTTGCTAGTAAGAACTTCAAAAGAGTTCTCGTTGTGAACAATTTGTTCAATAAGTGTTTTTAAATCCCCATCATTCTCCTCCACCCCTAAGTCTACCCTTGAGTGGAAGGAGGACAGTGTAATGAGAAGAGTCTAGAAAAGCCAGCAAGGAACAGAACACCCAGGACAAATAGTGGCATCTATCCTAGTATAATGGGATGACAACCAAAGACACTGATTAAGAGATAACACCCATCTAAAACTATCTTAAAGATACTCTGACAACCATGTACATATCAGACTGAGATTAGAAAGAATGGAAGTGGGGAAAATTAGGAAGTTATTTCAGGCATCCAGGAGAGAGGTAAAGCTTAGAATAACATGATGGCCATGAACAAGGAAAGAAGTACAGATATGTGAAAATTTCTTTACAGTAGAAGAGACAGGCTTTGGAGATGATATGGGTGTGTATATAAGAGAGAGAAAGTGCCAAGGGTTATTTGTAGGCTTTTGGCTTATGCACCTGGGTACACAGAGAAACCATTTACTGAGATAAGGAAAACATTGTATCAGCTATAGGTAAGTAAGATCGAAAGTGCAGTTTTGAATATGTTAAGTGAGAGAGACCAGTGGAGATATCAAGCAGGCTATTGAATATATCAGCATGAAGCTCAGAGGAAAAGTCTTCCAGTATCTTTCCAGTTTAAGAACAAGTATCTTTTTGAAAGCAAACTTTGAAGAAGTTGAAACATGTTTACATTTTCTTTGGTATTTAGGCAACAAATCTATTTCCCTAGTAGTTATCAGAAACTGAGATTTAATTATCATGTGAATGTTCCAAGTTGATCTTTGAAGACAATCAAACTGAACATAACTATAGTTAATATGGTACATTAAACAGCCATGATCTTCTAGCTAACAATAAGTCAATAACCAGTTTGGCACTTCTTCCAAATCCCTCAGTCGGCCAGATGGGAAGGTACATATTTACTTTCTTTTGTGTACTTTCTTTTGAAACTTATCCCAGGATCTGGCCACCTGGTCTGTCATATTGCGTATTAATTGACTACAGCCTGCCAATTAATGATGAGATTTGTCTGTTTGTAGCAGAAGTCATTCTGACTTCCAAAATGAACCTCCACATTCTTCCTAATTAAGGAAAACAAAACTATTGATCTCACAAAGCATTTTTTTTAACATGTACATTACTTGCCACACAGTTCTGCAAGTAGTAACATAGTCAAAGATCTAGAATAAATCAGAGAGGAATTTTTTAGGGAAAAGCAAAGACATTTTTTTCTTTCTTCATATTTAATACTTTAGTTAGCATTAAACAAAATGAAATAAAATGAGGTCTAGAGATTCGCAAGAACTTTATATATATCATGGAACGCTTCCTTCATCATCATCCTGGCACTGTAGTGCATATTAATAAAAGCATTTCTAATACTTTCAATAATTAAATATTTTGGGATAAAAATCTGAAATCCATACTATACCAAATTCTGAGCTTTAAAAATAGGTACTTCTCAGCGTTTACTGACATTTATGGAACAGATAAAACTCTGAACACATGGAATTACTTTCTTCCCTATAAATATGTTCTCACTTAAAACTTCTGCCCTACCCTGTAGTCCTCTTGCATTTCCTACTCCAAGTGATAAAATCTCACTCACCTTCAACACCAAGTTTCCCTGATCTTCTGAGATAAATCTGTCCCTCTCTCATGGCACTGTGTTAAGTACCTGAACTATATTTGTTTTTGTATTTCTCTGAGCTAGACTAAGAAATCTTAAGGTTGTAGTAATACTTCTTGAATCAGAGAATATTTGCTGATAAGGGGAAAAATCAAGCTGCTCAAGGAAAAATATATGTTTATTGCATGATATAGAGGAATCTCGTAGAAACAAAGCCCAGGTAATAGCATCAGGGCTCATGAAAGTTAGAGATTAGTTATCAATCACTCTCTTCTTCACTCTTTCTCCATGTTATGCATGGTCTCTTGTCTTTGTCCTTTTAATCAATTCAGTTCTATCAGCAACATTATTTCTCTGCACAGTCATATTCTTGCCTATTCTGTTTCCTATTCTGAGGGAAAGAACTTGCTTGGTTCACTTTGTTGGGCTTGTTTCAATTCACCATTCCTGAAAAAAGTAATCTTATTTGTCTAGATAGGGAAGCCTGATCCAAAAACGGTTTTAAGAGGCCAGGATCAGGTGATAATTTTGGCTACCCAATCTAGGAGCTATGATGCAAATTTTATTCTTAGAAGGAGGATTTGGTAGAAAGGAATCCTTATAGTTTTCTTTTACTAAGTGAAATGCCTGACATCAAACCAGAGCTCCCTAGAGCCAAACTTTCTGTGCCTTTTATATACTCAATGGTGCCTCCCTGCGTAATGTTTTTGGTTAACCTTGAGCATTTGTTTTCCCCTTTCTTCATGGTAATAGAGTTATAGCTTTGCACATGGCCACACTGCTAAAGAAGAAATTCCTCAGTCTTCTTTGTGGCTAGTTATAGTAATGTGACTATACTCTGGCTAATAGGATGTGATCAAAAGAAATACGTGCTACTTTGAATCTTATCCTTGAAACAATTGTTTGTATACTTTGTTGTTTCTTACCCCTTTCCCACTGGCTGGAAGTTGGTGAGAACCAGTGAAGCTGCCTTGAACCTATCAATTGAAGCCCTTTGTTGAGGACAGTAGAGATGACTAGCCATCCTGGATCAACTGCCTACATCTGAGCCACTGTGTAGGAGGGAAATAAATCTCAATCTCTCTCTCTCCCCCTGCCCCCTCTTTCATTTTCTCTTTAAAATGTCATTGTGATTTCTAATTAAAGATGTGTGCAACAATGAGGATGCTGAGTATAGAGGTAAATGGGTGCAACTGGTTTAGCAGACAAGCAGCAAGTGCTGAGAATATAGAAACTGCTGATTAGAAATCCAGTTATCCTTATTATATTATGGCCATTAACGAAATTTGTTGAAAGTGTTAGGTAATTTAGAAAGAAAAATCAAATGTTAGTAGAATCCATACTTTAGTGAATACATAAGAAAAATTCAAATATTGATGTATGTTGGCTGATAGTTTGTAGCTTTTAGACAAGTATTAGGAAAGAAATAGGGAAACTCTAATTTGAGTAGTTTCAAGCAGAAATGGTAGAAAATAGGTTCTTTTATAAGGGACACTTTGCTTGTAGCCTGCAATCTAAGTAAACTATGAGGGGAGGCAAGGAATTTTGCATTTGATAGTGCTGGGAAGCATGTAAGATAGAGAGAGGCCTGAGCCTTTTTAGGGGGCTCTGACTCAAGTGATCTTGGCCAGACAATGGAACCCGACTGAGATCAGATTTGACTGAAGGTGTTGCTTTCCAATCCCTATTGTTTCAGATAGCCTCAAGGTAGTTGCTATTAAATAGAAGGAAAGAGATGGGCCCGCTCCAGAGACCAGTAACTAAAAAGGATTTGGGCAAGTTTAAGATCTTTGACTAGACAAGATTCTTGGCTGTAGTTATTTCACATGAAACTGACTGCAAGCAAATAGGACTAGCTTTGGGGTACTTGTATTGACAAAGATATTGCAAGCCTATATCATAAAAGTGTATAGTTGCTCTATTCCTAAAGAAATCCCTGAGCCTCCAAACTGCAAAAAGAGATTGTGCCACCCTCAAACATGCATAGTCCCCAGTGCAATCTTTAGATGTGGCCAGAGACAACAACAAACAAGCAAGAGTCCCCAGCTCTTATGGGGAATAATGAACAAAGAAATTCTTCCCAGAGAGCAGAAACAGGTGCTAACCAAACAAGTTTATTCCACTGGCTTGACAGAGAATCTTCACAACTGATACTTCTCAGGAACTCATTATTGTTATAACTATGTTTTTCTCTATTTTTTTTTCCTTTTTTAAAAATGGGAATTTGTAGCTATCTTATTTCTTATCCACTATGGAATATGAAAGGCAAGGGTTTTTGGTAATTGCTATTTTATACATTATTAGATCCTTATCTAGGCTGATGTAGAATTCTAAATATAACCCAAATAATATGAAATGAGCTGGATAATAATGGCTAGGGATTTTGTGAGTCCCCCTCAGGAAATGGTGAATGAGTGAAGAGAGGGATAAATATGAATATTTTCATGATTAGAGAGGTCGACTATGGCATACTACCAGTATCCTTTTCTCCTTCTCCAATAATATACTTTTAGCTTGACACAGATCTACATAACCAAATTCTATAATTTCCAGCATTGACCTAAATGTGGCCCAGTGACAAGCTTCTGTCTTATGGATTTGAGCAGAAATGATCTGTATCATTTTAAGTTATTGTCTTTAATAATATTGACAAGTTTCCCTACAAGGGCCACTAGAAATACTTCATTAACCAAGTAAGACTAAGTTTATTAAACCTGCTGTATGAAGAAACTATATCATCTTAATAATAGTGTCTTGGAAAGGAGAATGCAGAAAAAAATATTTTTAGAACTTTAGGGACTGGGATGGGATGATTTTTTTTTTGGCAGGGGGAGGGAATAGGATGATTTTAGGATGAGCCTTACAAGTAAAAGTATAGATTAAATAAGGTAATACTGATGATATAGTAACTTTGAATTGGTGGTACAACCAAGACAGGATATTAAAGCAAGTTTTGACTAAAAAGTTGTTTGTCCTCATAGGTACAGGATTTTGATTGGTTCACCATCTTATCCTTCAGGAGTAATTATTTCCTGATGCAATTTGTTAATTTATTTCTGGTCCCAATAATGTTTAGTGCAAAAACAGGAAAATATGTTTGGTCCCAAAATTGTTGGGCAAATAGATAAGAAAGTATGTTGTTTCAGTTCTCAGCAAAACTTAAAGAATGCATCTCTAATCTTGTTACCACTTTCTGCCAGCTAGGAGATGACACACCATTGCAATCTATTAGTGGTAGTCAAATGTTGAGGATTGCAAAGCTACCTACCAAGCTTGATCCTCTTGCCTACCTTAGGACTGTTACTTAGAAGGAAAATGAACTGTGTCTTATGTAAGCCACTGTATTTTTCATATGTTATAACACACATTCTGTATCCCAGCTAATTTTTTACTATTATGAGAAATGTTTGCTTAGTGAAAAATGGAAGCAAGCAAACAAGGAGGAAAAATGACTCAAAATTTGGAAATTGACTCAAAGGAAGAATGACAGAATCAAGCTTACTCAGTGCAAGGTATTAGAGCAACCAATGGAATAGGACAATATATGGCAGCGTCTACTCTACAGAAATAATATATAACATAGTTAATGCAAAATAAAATATAGTATCAAAAAACAAGGCAAATAATTCCTTGCACAAGAAATAGAATTAATATGCAAAGTGAAGTGTTTTGACTGCAAGTAAAAACAGACAACTCAGCTCTTATACGCACTGAGAACTCAGTGTTTCACATGATAGAGTCTCTGGATCCAAGCTCAAAGAGAATCCAGGAGCTGTGGAAGGAGCATCCTCAATCTCTCTGATGGAAGCAAGCCGGAGAAACTGCTGCTGACCACCATCTAAAGTCACAGTTTCAGCAAGCTATAAGCCTGAGGGGGTAGGGAGAAGCAGACACAGCCTCCTAATACAGAACTGAATTAAACCACCCACTCATTTGATGTCATCTTTAATATAATTACAAACAGGAGCACTGAAATACCATTAATTATAAGTCCTGGTTCTCATTTCAGCATCTAATTGTATACAGAAGGGTAAAGAAAGAGAATATGAACAAACAAAAATAGTTCTCTGTCAAAATGAACCTGCAAAGCAAAATTTCAAAATGTAAGAAAACACAGAATTCTAATAAATACAAATGAAAAAATTATTTTTTTAAAGATTTTTTTAAATTTATTTTTTGAGAGAGAGAGAGACAGAAAGTAAGCAGGGGGAGGGAGAGGGACAAGCAGACTCCTGAGCATGGAGCCTGACATGGGGATCAATCCCAGGACCCTGAGATCATGACCTGAGCCAAAACCAAGAGTCAGACATTTAACCTGCTAAGCCACCCAGGCACCCCTGAAAAGATTCTACAGTCAGAATATTAATTAACTTAATATAAAAATAATTATATGGAATTTTTAAGAAGCATATTTAAATCCTCAAAGTAACAAATGAAGGGATTCATTCCATCTTTAATATCTTATCAAAAATAAGACATTATGAAAATTAAGGCAGAAATGAAGCAAAAAAAAATACCAATGTAAAATCTTGAAAGTGAACACAATCATTGAAATAAATGCATACAAATAATAAGGAATATACTCTAGATAGCTCACAATAAAAGAAAAAAACTAGTAAATGTCTGATGAATGAGGAAGCCAACCAAAACAAAACATGAAGATATGTAAAGGTATAAAAATAATTGGTCATGATACAGGGACGGTGGTATAAGAAGCATAAATTAATTGGCATTTCAGAAAAAAGAAAGCAGGGAATAACAAAGAAAGGATATTTTAAATGACTAGAATTAAAAGTATGACTACTAAAAATAAAAGTGTATTCTGATTACTAAGTAAAATGAAAAATACAGACACATCATGGTAAATCTGAAAATCACTGAAAACAAAAGGAAATGTTTTAAAAGCTAACAGAGAGAAAAGACAGACCACTTATAAAGTAACTGATTAGACCAACAGCAAGCAGTATTACTATAAGTGGTAATAACAGATGCCAGAATAAAATGGAGAAATGTATTTAAAGTGCTAAGGGAATATAATTGTTGTTCAAGAATTGTAGAGTAGATGAAATTACCATTAAAGAGTAAAGGCAAAATTAAGACATTTTAGTGTATATAAAGACTGAAAATTCATAACCCATAGACTCTAATTAAAATATCTCCTGATAGATGTACTTCAGCAAAGAATAAGGAACCCAGAAACATAGGATACAAACAACAATTACAACAAAAAAGTGAAAAATTTATTAGCAAACTTAATTTCCCACTATCAAAAATAATATTTGTGTGTGAGTTGTTAAAAAAAAGGCAAATCTAAAACATTTAGTAACAAAATGGGGACCAATTTAACTCATAGTTAAAGCATTATAGGGTCTTTGTCCCTATTTTCAATAAAAAGATAAATAAACTGAATCGCTATAAGTTTTGTTAAGTAAATTTACTGAAATGTGTATGTTCAAAATTAATGATAATTATTAAAATAATACAAACATAGTCGTAAGTTGCAGGTGGGAGACAAATTCTTAAAATAACTTGTTAAAACTGGCAATATCTACTGAAGCTAAATCTATTCGTACCTTATGACACAGGATTTCAGCTTTTGGGTATACTCTTAATAAGTGTTAATATCTGTCAAAAGCATAAGAATTTTCATAATAAAACCAGCTAAAGTTGGAAATACCACAAACAATAGAATAAACAAATTATGTTATTCATAAAACGAACAAGCACATGGCAATAAAGAACAAGCAATTGTTACATATAACATGGTTAACTTTCACAATCATAATGATAAGCCATAGAGATAAGACTCAAAAGACTATGTATACTATAGATACAGTTTAAATTTCAGGAGTAGTGACTTCCAAAATGGCAGAGTAAGGCATTCAAGGAACGCACTATCATAAAAACTCAATGAAGATACTAAGTAAGCAATTAAACTCAACCATATTAGAACTCTTGAAAGTCACTAAAGGAACAGAACAAACTGAAGAGTTTATTTACAAAAAACTGCTCAATCTCAGTAAGAACAGTGGAGTCTGTGGTGTTTTAATTGGGGCTGTAACTTATCCCCCTTTCCTCCTCAGCTAGGTGGCATGGTGATTGAGAAAAGCTGGTAGACTTAGAGCTAACAGTGAGACCTGACTTCTTTTGGCCTCTATTAATAGGTATATACCCAGAGCAGTCAATAGTTTGAACAAACTAGCAGCTTCCTGAAAATTTTCCATGACCACAATTTTGTCATTATTTTATTGACTCTGAGCTCAGCTCTGCAAAAACAAAACAAAACAAAAAAACCCTCCATCTTTAGGACATTACTGAAAAACTAAAAATAATAACAGTATGCTGGTAATACTGCAGCTGCTCAGGCTGTGATCGTAGTTGAGACAAACAGAACCTGACACAACACTTTTAAGTAAAACCTGAAAAAAGACACAACCAGAGGGAATTTTGAAAAGCCATCACATATTTTGGGAATTTAAAAGTCTTCATGTAGGTGAAGGTCTGTACACCCAGGATAGAGAGGTCCAGAAAAGACAAGGCCCTGTTACTCTGTTTAGTTGACAGGAGACCCTCTTAGGGCAGGAAGTGAAAGCTACCGCTAACTTGTAAGCTCCCTGGTTTAAAGGTATGACTTCATCCATAGTTCTCCTCAGCAAAGAGTAGCTCAAGCATTTCTAAATCTTCTCATTGATTATTGCTGACAAGTAAACTATACTGACCCAGGGATGACTTCTAGAAACCAGGTTTAAACACTAAACTAGAATTTAAATACACAAGAAAGCTAGCAGAGGAATGTTGACAGATAAAAGAAGAAGAACTGAAATAAGACAAAAGCATTTATTTGGAGTCTCAGGTTGTAATTCAGGGAGCACAGATTCAGGTAGCAGCCTGAACTGTGTCCTCCTGCGGAACAAAAAGGCAGGGGTTTTTTAAGACAAAGGGGGGAATGCTTGTATACACTGCTTAAAAAGAATTTTGATTGATGTTGATGGCAAAAAACTAATCTTGGTTAAACGTAGTGGTTGCTAAGGCTATCACTAAGCAAAAATATATTACTGTAACAAGCTGCAGATGTTGTTCCTACAGAGTCCTTGGAATATTAGTCATTTGGCCCAGACCAAAGGTCCATGGTTCCCCTTGGTAAGAGCATTCACAAGGCCCACCTCTTTAATGGCCTCCCAGCTCCATTTTAAAAATCCTTAACATAAGTGACTCCATTTTATTTCACCATTCACAGAAGTCATGATAGTATACTTCAGTGAATAAACAATCTAAAGAATTAGAAGAGGGAAGTCACTGAACAAATGAATAGCAATGTGAACAATAATAACAAATACCAACAAAAACAAAGTCGGATGCAGAGATGTTATAATATCTTACATAAAATGTCCAGTTTTCAATAAGAATTATGAGACAGGAAAAGAAAGATGAGATTTTAACGCATATATAGAAGAAAGAGCAACCAACACAAAATATCTCTCAGGGGACCCAGATGTTGGATTTAGTAGAAAAGACATTAATTCAGCTATTTAAAAATATGTTCAAAGAACTAAAAAATTAAAGTATCACATTATGTCTCACCAAATAAAGACTATCAACAAAGATATAAAATTGTAAAAAAGAACAAAATAAAAATTCTGGCATTAAAAATTATAATAACTGAAATGAGAAAAATTACTGAGAGGCTTAATAGCAGATATGAATTTACTGAAGAATTACCAAACTTAAAGTCAGGTCAATTGAAATTATCTGGTTTGATGAAAAGAAAAAAGTAGAGTGAAAAAAAATGAACATTGCTACAGATGACATAATAATCTATATATAAAATCCCAAAGAATTGACAAAAAAAAAAAATTCTGAAACTAGTAAATGATTACAGATCACAGGACAAAATTTGATATTTAAAAAGATACCATTTAAAATAACACCCAAAAATGTATGCATAAATCTAGCTATATATACATGACCTATATGTAAAAAAACTATAAAATCTCTGACAAAAGAAACCAAAGATCAAAGTAAATGGAGAAATATGCCTTGTTTGCAACTGGTAAACTTACTAAGATGTCATTTTTCTTACCAACCTGATCTATAGATTCAGCACAATCTCAGTTAAAATCTCAGCAAGGTAGTCTTTACGTGGAAAGTCAAAAGATCAAAGTAGTCGACACCATAATGAAGAAAAAGAACAAGTCTGAAGGACTCACACTACCTGATTTCAACTTATTATAATGTAATTAAATGCTTCTTTGTAGTGGCAAAAGAATAGACAAATAAATGAAACAGGACAGAGAGCTCGGAAAAAAACACACACAAATACAGTCACCTGATCTTTGACAAAGCAGCAAAGGCAATTTAGTGGAGAAACAGTAGTCTTTCAACAAATAATAGGACATCCCTGTTCAAAAAAAGAAAAGAAAAGAACCCAAATACAGATCTTTCACAAAAATAACTCAAAATGAATTATAGACCTACATGTAAAATTCAATACTTTAAAACTTCTAGAAGAAAACAAAGGAGAAAAATCTATATGGCCTTGGGTTTTGGTAATGAGTTTTTAGATACAACTCCAAAAGCATGATCCACAAAAGAAAAAGTTAAATTGGATTTTATTAAAGTAAAAGGATGTCTGCTCTGCAAGACAGAATGAGACACTTAAGAGAATGAAAAAACAAACCACCAACTGGGAAAAATCTGCAAACCACATATTTGACAAAGGACTTGTATCCAAAATATAGAAAAACACTTAAAATGCAATAATAAATAAACAAAGCAACCTAATTTAAAAATGGACAATGAATCCTAACAGATAACTCACTAATGAATGGCAAATAAGTTTATGAAAAAATGTGCAACATCTTTAGTCACTAGGAAATTGCAAATCAAAACCACTACACACATATTATAAAAGCTAATATTAAAAAAATGATCCAGTACTTATTAGTATGTGAAACATCAGGAACTTTCATTCATTGCTGGTGAATATTTACAGCAGCTTTATTCATAATCACCAAATGTATGAGCAAACAAGATGACCTTCGATAGATGAATGGATAAAAAAAAAACTGATACATCCATGTGATAGAATATTATTCAGTGATAAAAAAGAAATGAGCTATTAGGCCATAAAAAATACATAAAGGAACCTTAAATGCATATTGCTAAGTGAAAGAAGCAAGTCTGGAAAGGTTATATACCATATCTCTGATTATACGACATTCTGGAAAAAGCAAAACAACAGAGACAGTAAAAAGGTAGGGGTTGCCAGGAGCCTGGGGAGTGGGCTGAATAGATGAAACACAGAAATTATTTAGGGTGGTGAAATTATTCTCTATGATACCATAATAGTGGATACAAGACATTATGCATTCATTTCTCAAAACCCATGGACCTTTATAGTACAAAGAGTAAATCTTAATGTATGCAAATTAAAATATCATTTAGTAGGTTTGGGGAGCCCGGGATGGAATCCAGACTGTGTAAAGAGAATATAACTGTATTATAAATACATAAAACAATCTCACTGAAGGAAATGGGAGGAAAAGTTGCTAAGTAACTTTGGATATGAATGAAGCTTGAAGGCTTAAGGCAAAAGGACATGCACATAAACACTAAACTCCAGTTGATAAAGTTTTTTTTTCTCACGGGAGTACAGGGTTAACAATATTGATATAAATACTGGTATTGATATAAATGCACACTAGAAATGAACAATGAAGTGGCTCTTTATCTTGACCTCATACTATTCCTATCAGTCATTATCAGTGTCTTCAGTATTTAGAGTTCTGCTACTCAAAGGGAAAAATGAAGAAGGGAGAAAGGAAAAGAGAGAAAGAGAGAGAAAGAAAGTAAAAGAGAGACAGGGACACCTGGGTGGCTCAGTCGGTTAAGCATTTGGGTTCCTCTCAGGTTATGATCCCAGGACCCTGGGATCGAGCCCCACATCTGGCTCCCTGCTTAGTAAGGAGCTTTCTTCTCCCTCTCCCTCTGCCTGCCACCCTCCCTCTTGTTCTCTCTCTGTGTCCCTTGCTCTGCAGGGAGCCTACTTCTCCCTCTTCCTGCTGTTCCCCTTGCTTGTACTCTCTCTCTCTCTGGCAAATAAATAAATAAATTAATTAATTAATTAATTAAATCTTTAAAAAAGAGAGAGAAAGAAGAAAAGGAGAGACAGAAAGACTGAGGAAAGAGTGAAAGGGAGAGAGGGAGGGAGGTGGGAAGGAAGGGAGAAAGGAAGGAAGGAAACTCAAATAGTGTTTAAGGGTACCTGGAAAAAAAGAGTTGCCACATTCAATTATTTTTCATATTATTCTCTGCTATCTGGTTTTTATAAATAATTTGGACCATGTGTGATGTGTTCAGCAGAGTTGAATTTTGGCTAAGCTCCATTTGTATAGAGACAAGCTCTATATTTTATTCCTGGATTCACCACTAACGACATCATTGAGTTTAACTGGATAAATTCACTTCAATTTTGGGAGCCTCAAATTTGAGTTCAATAAAATAAGGTATCTCTTTTCTAAGGATACCTCACCTTTTAAAGGGCTATGTTGCATGCAATTCTAACTCTATGTAGATTCATGTTTCTTCTTTAGTGCATATAATACACCACAGAATTGAGATCAACTGATGGAGATAATTCTGAGGTTATTACTTTTTTTTTTTTTATGTTCAGTCTTCATGGATTTGCAAGGAGTTACACAGTTCCTATGGATTCTAATTCCCCATTAATACGGGATATGGTAATCAGCAGAGGGCAGTAGAACTCTAGCAATGAAAATAGTACTCCAGTATTAGCTCTGCACAGGTTGCTTCTTCATAACTATTATTGCATAGGTTCTTTAACTTGTTTAGTTTATATTTTAACAACTCATGTATAAATAGATATAAAAAGGCATGTGTATCCTCAGTGAGTAATTAGAAGTTAGCTATTATTATTATAGCTATTGTTATCATAAAGATTTTGGTATAGCATTTTCAAAACAGTTAACTAAACACAAAACATAAAAGAATATATATCCAACTGAGGGTTGCAGGAGGGGAGGGGGTGGGGTAACTGCGTGATGGACATTGGGGAGGGTATGTGTTATAATGAGCACTGGGTATTATATAAGACTGATGAATCACAGATCTGTACCCCTGAAACAAATAATACATTATATGTTAATTTAAAAAAATTAAAATAAAAAAATAATGAAGCCAAATTGTTTCAATTACAGTGAGAATAATGAAATTAGTTCTTCTTATCAAATAAGCAGATGAGAATGTTCATATTAGTAAAATAAATAAATCAATATCTATGCAGAGTTTAAAATTCAAAATAAGCATGCCTCCAGCTAGGAATTATTTTTTTAAGTTTTCCTTTTATTTTATATCATCTGTGAAGAATCAGAAATGAAGGACCAAAAAAAGGATAGACCCGTTTTGGGGCTACATCCCAGGGAACTTACAAATTCTAGTGTTGTATGTAAATCTGGGGAAATAATTTATTTCCATTTAATTATTTGTATTATAGATTTACTGAGATATAATTTACATAAAATAAAAACTACACATTTTAAAAGGATAATGTCCAAAAATGTATTCACCCAACTAAGGAATATGCAAATAAATTTGTAGAACATTTCTATCATCCCAAAATGTTCCTATATGCCTCTTTAATTGATTTATGGTACTGGACTTGATATAAATGGGATCATGCAATATACTTTCTTGTGATTGGTTTCTTTCGCTACACATAGTGGATTTTTAGGACTTAAACATGGAATATTGTGCATAAGATTTATATTCTGCTCCTATTTATGGCTGAGTAATATTCCTTTATATGAATATATCGCAATCTGCTTATCCATCCACCTTTTGAACATTTGGGTTGTTTCAGTTTTGGGCTATTATAAACAAAACTTCCATGAACATTTATGTACAACTCTTTGGTTGGATATGTATTTTTATATCTTTTGAGTAAATACCTACAAGTACAATCACTGGGTCCGATGGAAGGTGCTCATTGACTTTATTAGAAACTGAGCAGTTGTTTTTCTAAGTATTTGTACTAGTTTTCATTCCCACCAACAATGCATTTGAACTCCAATTGCTCCACATTCTCACAAACACTTGATTTCATCAATCATTTTAATTTCAGTCATTCTATGATGTGTATAGTGGCATTTCATTGTATTTATAATTAGTTATTCCTTGATTAATGATTTTTTTTTAAGATTTTTTATTTATTTATTTGATAGAGAGCACAAGCAGGGCAGAGGGAGAGGGACAAGCAGGCTTCCTGGGAACAGAGAAACTGGTGTGGCGGCTGAATCCCAGGACCCTGGGATCATGATCTGAGCTGAAGGCAGACGTTTAACTGTTCGAGCCACCCAGGCGTCCCCCTTGATGAATGATACTAAACATCATTAAAAAAAATATTTTTATTTTGACCATTTGTTTAGCTTCATTTATGAAGTGTCCAAATTATTTGGCTTTTTTTTTTAATTTGGACTACTTGTCTTTGTGTTCAACTGTAAGAGTTCTTTATATATTCCTTATACACATTCATACATAAGTACTACGCTTTTTCATACATTTTTGATACAATTTGTATTAAGCTGAAAGCAGAATGATTTGACATTTTTTTGTCATTTGCAAATATCAGGAATAATTTCTCCCAGTCTGGTAGCATGGTTTCTCATTTTTTCAACTATCTTTAAAAGAACAGAAATTATTAGTTCTGATAAAGTACAGTTTATGGAGTCTTTCTTATTTAATTTTTGCACTCTGGATTTTTATGATCAGCACAGTGATCTGATCTAAAAAAGTCTTAGATTATTCCATTGTCATGAATACTTTCTCCTGTTTTCTTTCTGAATGTTCAGAGCTTTAGGTATAACATTTAGAAATGTGATCTATTTTGAATTAATTTTTATGTAAGCTGTGAAGAGTTGAAGTGTATTATTCTACCTATAGATATCCAGTTGTTCTGAAGCCATTTTTTGAGATTACCCTTTCTCTTTTAATTATTTTGGCACCTTGTAAAAAACATCAACAGACTTAATGTGTTGGTCTATTTCTACAATATCTATTTTGTTCCAGTGAATTTTATTTTTATCCTTTGGCCAATATCACACTGTCTTAATTACATAACTTTATAGCAGTAGTTCTCAACTGGGGATGATTTGGACTGCAGGAGACACTAGGCAATGTCTGGAAACATTTTTAGTTGTCACAACTATACGGGGTGGGAGATGCTACTAGCTTCTACTGTACAGGGGCCAAAGATGCTGCTAACCATCTGACAATGCACAAGAATGTTCCAGGGAAGAAGGAATTGTGTAACCCAAAATATCAAATGTAGCCAGGTTAAGAAGCCCTTCTTTATAGCAATTTTTTTAAAGATTTTATTTATTTATTTGACAGAGAGAGAGACAGCCAACAAGAGAGGGAACACAAGCAGGGAGAGTAGGAGAGGAAGAAGCAGGCTCCCAGCAGAGCAGGGAGCCCAGTGCAGGACTCAATCCCAGGACCCTGGGATCATGCCCTGAGCCAAAGGCAGATGCTTAACGACTGAGCCACCCAGGCGCCCCGCTCTTTATAGCAATTTTTAAAAGCAGTTAATATAAATCCCTCAACACCGTTCATTTTCAAAATCATTTCAGCTTTGTTGAGCTTATTATATTCCCTTATAACTTTGAAATTAGCTTGTAAGTTTAAAAATAAAAAATCTGGAAGGATTTAATTTGAGATTTTGTAGATCACTTTCAGGGGAACTGACATCTTAATAGCTTTGAGTCTTCTAATCAATGAGCATGATCAATCTCTCCAGGTATAGAGACCTCTTTAATCTCAACCAATGTATTTTAAGTAGCAATGTACAAGACTTGCACATGTTTTATTAAATTACACTAAATATTTAATATTCTTTCATGCTTTTAAAAGGGCATATTTATTTTATTTTACATTTCATTCATGAATAGTTTATAATATTCATATTTAACAAAACACAATCACTTTTTCTGTATTGATCTTTTATCTTTGATGGTTTTAAATTCATTTCTTATTTCTAAAAGCTTTTCAATATATTTCTTAAGGTTTTCAATGTCTAGATATCATGACAGGTTATTTTGCTTTTCAATCTCTTTTTGTTTCTTATTCTTTGTTTCTTACTGATTCTTATTGAATCCTATTGTCTTCTATCACTATATCCTACATTGGCTAGGACTTCTAGTTCAATAATAAGCAGATATGACAGTGAACATTCCTGTCTTACTTTGCTTAGGAGAAAACATTCAGTACTTCACAAAATATGATATCAGTTGTAGGTTTTCTATAGATGACCTTTATCAGATTTAGGAAGCTTCCTTCATTTAAAGCTTGCTAAGAGTTTTTGTTTTTGTTTTGTTCTGTTTAATCATGAATGGGTTTTGAATACTGGCAAATGCCTTTTTTCCATCTATTGAGATGATCATAATTTTTTTCCTTTATTCTGTTCATGTGATGAATTATATTCATTGATTTTTGAATGTTAAACCAAATACGCATCCTTGGGATAATCCTACTTGGTCATGATGTATTATCCTTTTTATATAGCATTTAATTCAATTTGTTAAAATGTTGTTAAGGACTTTATGTCATGTTCATAAGATCGTCAAAGTTTTTTGTTTTCCTGTTATGTCTTGGTCTGTTTCTATCATTATGACAATGCTGGCCTCAAAAAAGCATTTCTTCTCCTTTGTTTTTAAATAAGTTTGCATATGGATTGGTACTATTTTTTCCTAAAGAATTCAACAGTGAAGCTCTTTCTAAGGAGGTGCTTTTAATGAATTTGATTCCACATAAATACATGCACATACACACACAATTATTCAGAGTTTCTATTGCTTATTTTGTAAGTTTTGATTATTTTAATCTTTCATTTATCTATTTTAAGCTATAAAATTGCCATAAATTTGTTCATAATATTCTATAATAAAAAGTCTGATTCTATTTTTTGATGTTTGAGAGCTGACAGCTTTTCAACTTCAGCCCTCTGCCTTTCCTTTCTGCTTCATATCTGGGAAAGCCAGTAAGTGAGCCTGTATATTCCTTCCTTTGATATCAATGGGAATTTCAAACCATGCAAGCCCCTGCCTACACAAGAGAACGCTCATCCCAACCCCATACCATCACCACAATAAAAAAATTTTTTTTTTAAAAATCAATCTCCTTTCCCTGGTCTCTCAAAACATTTTCAATAGCTTGGGTTCTTGCCCTGCTCTCCCCAAAAACTTCATTATGCAAGTAATAAACATTTTTATATCTTCTTGGCATGCACAAGCATCATTAGTCTTGACATCTGAACCAAATTTTGTGTAGCAATCCATACTGCTTCTGAAGAGTGATCATAATATATTTGCTTAGTATTTTTTAAAGTTTCTTAGATTTGTAATGCTGTCACTTTTTCATTCCTCATCATAAGATTAGTCTACATAAAGGTATATCAATTTTATTAATCTTTGTAAAGAACTACTTTGGGTTTATTTTCTCTGTTTTTTAGTTAATTGCTACTCTTTATTACATTCTATACTTTACTGAGTTTAATTTACATCTTTTTTCTCATTAAGTTCTAATCTTATCTTTAATTTTATGTTGTTTTCTTTTTTGTAATAAAAACAATTATCATAATGCAGTTGTTTCATATATTTTGTTTACTTTCTAGTTATTCATGGCAGGAGGGCAAGTACGGTACCTTTTACTCCATTATAAAAAAAAAAAAGAACTATAAGTCCTTTCATTGTATTAATTTTTTGCATTAATTTAATGGATTTAAAAAATTCTTTTCTATGCTTCATACTGCCCAAATAGAACCTGTTTTAGTTAACTCAGTGATCACGCTACTATAAAAAAAATTAAGTTTTTCGAACTTAAGAGACTACACTTATGGATTGTCTCAAAGAGAATTTTCTGCAGTTCTTTTGAGGTTATCTAATGGCAGACATTATCAAATAATGTTTTCTTATGTATTTTATATCCAGATTGTTACCATTGTTTCTTTTTAGAATTGGAGGCCAAGTTTGTTAACCTATAATTGGAATTCCTGAATCTCCCCACGGACTTGTCTTTTAACAAAAAGCTGTGAGAAAGCTTACATAAGGACCTTAATCAGAGGGGCTGTTTAGAGCAGTGATCCCTTTATTACTGGTGTTTCTTTTACTGTAGGTTCTACCTTGATATCAGTAATTTTGGCTAGCAAGTCTCTGTCTCTGTGTGTCACTTTTTTTCATACTCTTTTAGAGTAATGAATTAGTCTCTAAGTAAAACAACCAATAGTATTTACATATTTGTCCACCATTTAAAAGAACATATTATCACACTCTAGAGAAGACTACAAATTTGGACATTTGAGACAATTTGATTTCTGATAGGAGACTGGGTGTTATAAGACAGTCTGGAGTAGTTATTGAATATTCTGGTAATATCGTCCCTTTTTATTTTAAAAATAGGACCTATCAATAAACACTATTAAATCAGGAGTTGTCATGGAATTGTCCAAAATACCCATTTTGTTCATGGATATTGCTTAAACTTGAGAAACACAATCCTGGGCTTCTCCTTTATTGGTTAAGACTAAGAGAGTTAGTGTATAGAAAATGTTAATTTGATAGTAAGATGAGGAGAAAATTAGACTTCATAATAGGTAATAAACTAGTTTGGTGTTTTCACTTAGCAATAGAGAGTGTACTGCTTGTTGAACCCATATTTAAAGGTAGTCTTCATTTAAAATCTGATAATGCTTTGATAATTTAGTTGAGGCTACAGAGAGATATTCTGAGACAAATGAAAATAAACTTTGGTTACTGGATCAAGATATAGTCTATAATAAGCATATGTCTTTAGTTTGTGTTAGGTTTTTTACATGATAGTCCTAAGTCATGCCTAACATGTTCATGTACATGCAAAAAGAAAAGTTTAAGATAATCAGGAAAAACTCATCTGAATTCCTACAGGCTTTTTTCCACTTACTGTCTTTTGCCCTGGGATTATAGCCTCTTCTCTGGTTACTTCTTAAATTATGCATATTGATGTCCACATCAGCTATATTATGGAACTTCTAAAAATAATCCTTCTGTGGTAAATGTTATCTGGTAGCCCTATTACAAAGTAGATTCCTATCTACTTATTAAATTGGCAGGGGTAACATAACAAAGACTAAAGCAGTGTGCTTATAATAGTAATCTCAAAGTACAATTACAGGTTGGCACTAAAAGATTCAGGACTGCAGAAATGTTCACTACATAAATGGCTTTTATAAACAAAGGCAAAATATGTTCACTTCATATTCAAGGCTGTTTTTTATTATCTTCTGGCTCCACCAGACATTTCTACTGTAAGCAAAAACACCTTTCCTCTCTTTCGTTCTTGCTACCATTCAATTTGTTTTATTTTGTGATTTCTAGATAATTTAGAACTGTGTCTGTGGGATCAGATGTTCGATGGTAGTGGGATTAATAAAGTATATAATGATACACATTTTTTAAAAAAGACATAAGAGACCATTTATATTGACAGATAATTCTCCTTGGGAGCTTACAGGGTAAACAGAGAATTGTTGGAAACCAGTCTCTCTTGTGAGTGAAATCACAGGACAGAATTTGGATAGTGACCCTTCTGTTCTTAGCATGGGTGTGAGGTTGTTTCTTCCAATGATCCTTCTGTTTGTAATATCTGTCTGTGTCTCTCCATAAGCTCTCAATTCTAAGAAATCAGAGGACCTTTTGGTCTTGTTTTTATTTTGAAGGCCTGCAGTTTATCTGGAGGACCATAAATGTTTTTAAATTTACTTTCTGAGGCTCATTGAAAAAATGTCAGCCAAATTAAAGAGCATCTAGCAATTTCCTATTATAACTATAGGTGTGAGCTTAGTTATAAAAGACAGAAAAAGATTCCATATATTTATTTTTTTCTCATGTATCTGCCACAGAATATTTTTTGAAAACTAGTCTGGTTTTAAAATCTCTTATTGATTCACCTCTATTTTGTTTGCAATACTGAATCTTTGTTTAATCTACTATAAGAAAAAGATTCTGAAATGGCCTTATGAAGTGTATTTCATATTTTTCCCTTCATCTTTCAAGGATATTTTTAAAAAGCATGCACAACTGGTTATTCAGATTTCCTCCTAGTTTTTCCCATCCTACTACTTCTAAATAAGTTTCCTCATATGAAAGTCTGACAATTAAGTAAACTTGCTAGTAAATATCTGGCAGTCCAGAATGATAAGCACCTAAGACCATTTTGAATTTTTCAGAAAACTTCTGCCTAAATTTCTGAGGTTAAAAAAAGAGAAAACTTTAATGGTGGACCTCAAATTAGGTCTAGACCAGAGTTATCTGTTTCTGGAAATGAGCCTTCTGGTCCTGCAATTTTAAGGGAACATGCTACAACATGGTTGAGGAAAAGGTAGTTCATTTAAGAGGTGAGAGGCAGGAGTAAAAGGACATAAGTGGATTATGAAGGTAAAGTAGAGAAAGATGCAAGAAAAGCAGATTTCAGAAGATCTGGCAAGTTTTAGAACATTCTACTGTGGAGTCTGTGTTTGGTTTTGAAGCTTCAGATACCAATTAAAGAGGTGGCCATTGAATATTTGGTATTATTTTTAATTTTTTGGCTTTCTTCAAAAGTATAATAATTGTGAAACATTAAAAGTCCTCAAAATGATTTTTGTTTCTAATATCTAAACGATTTACCAAGGAAAACACAATATCTGGGAATATTAGTGGGAGTTTAAGAAAGATGTATGAATATTCCAGGAAGATATAGCAGCTTTGATATAGATGAACCCATAATAAAAAAGAGAGAACCTCTGTAAGCTGTTACATGTGTTTGCTTATAAATGATGTTCTGTGTTACCCAACCCAAGCAAAGGGTAGGAAAAGGCCATGCAAACAATGATGCAATAATCACTGACCTGGGAATATGAATTAAACAAAGTGACCTTTTTCACAAATTGACAAGATAGCAAGTGAAGTCAAGAGCTTTGAGGGCAGTGACAGCAAGATTTGACCAGTCATTTTAGCCCAAATTACCCCTAATAGGTTAATAAACCTCTAATTGTCGTTCTCTTGGGCTGATTTAGATTATATTGGAGGTTTAGCCAGCTGGTGTCTCCTGATTCAGGTACATGTGTATCTGCATGACCAATGGTACCAGCATCTCCTCAGGTCACCATGTAACCCAGTTTAGAAGCATGAGAAACACACAAGTATGGGAGTTTGTTAAGATGCCCATGCATGGTCTAATCCCTAATATTAGTCTCTTATTCCAAATTTCTCATAGTGGTTCTGCTTCTCTGACGGAGACATGATATGCCTATTCAAGACATGGATCCTTTCCCATTTTTTTTAAAGATTTTATTTATTTATTTGACAGAGAGAGACAGCAAGAGAGGTAACACAAGCAGGGGGAGTGGGAAAGGGAGGAGTGGGAGTGGGAAAGGGAGAAGCAGGCTTCCTGCTGAGCAGGGAGCCTGATGCGGGGCTCCATCCCAGGACCCTGAGATCATGACCTGAGCTGAAGGCAGACACTTAATGATTGAGCCACCCAGGCGCCCTGGATCCTTTCCCATTTTAATCTTGGTGATCTTCCACCAGTGAACTTGCACTGCAGAACTTATAGGAACTTGCACAGTTTCCTGCATATCTAATAAACATTTTTACTGCAATAAACAAATCCATACCCACTCACTCTTCTATTCTTAATAGGCACTAAGCAAATACTGCCATAATTCAATTTAAGTGGCTCTATTTCAACCAAGATAATCTCATACTCCTGAAACCTGATTATTCAAAGCCAGGAGAACAGGATTAGAAGGGTTACTGGAGACAAGGGATGGTGTAGCCACAAGACCAATGTCTCCTTTCTTCTTGATTCAATTGCCTCCATTTCCATATGCCTCTAATGACAGTGAAGTTTTAGTTATCCTCTTAAAACTGATTTATGTTTAAATGTAAATCAACTATACTCTACAATGACTGTACAATGATATAATTGGGCATGCTGTTAAACAAGTTAAATTTGTTCATGAACTGTAACTTTGAAAATGAGATGTGTATTTTAATGAATGACAGAGCTGAGGATGAACTTTATACTGAATCTATAATGTGGACCTATGGCATTTTTCTTTTAGAGAAACATGCGAAGAACTTGGAAGTTATTTTCTTTGAAACTAATGCCATGGTGAATATTATCATTATTATCACCATAAACAGTAAAATCAAATTAGAAATGAGAAATAAACTTTACCCATTGTATTCCTAATTTAATTTAAAACACTGAAACTAGAAACATAGTTCAAAACACATAAATACAGGTATCAAGTGGAATGCCTAACCATTCCCCCAGCTGATATATGGATACATTTTAGTATCTAAAAGAAGAAAAATAGCAAATATTTGCCAGATTTAATAATCTTTTCCAGAAAAATATGGAATGAGTATTCTATGGGGCTCTTTCTTTGTGAACATAAATTCCCCCTCAATAAATGTACTTAATAAATTCCCTATGAAATTGAATAACTAACCTCGTTAACCATCTACCCAGAATATTCTTGCTCATTGCCTCCACAGTTTTGTGGAGGAGAATGACAGAAGGCCAGATCTGATAGTATTTTAAAATTTCTTCTATGCTAACTTTCCCTTAAATAAAAAAGAAGGGGTTATCATTAAACCTTCTGGAGTAGACAGAAATATAGAGAGAAAACAAATGATTCATATCACCCTTTATTTTATATATATATATATATATATATATATATATATATATATATATTCTCTGTGTTGAGGATACTCAGGCTAACATAGCAACAAAGAATTGTTATTATAGTAACTGCAATTTTAGTGAAATATGTCTGAAACTCAATCTTAAATGAATACCCCAAAAATCCAATTCAAATAAATTGATTTATTAATTGATATTTCAAAAGTGGTCAAGAAACAAAGAAAGTATACAGATAAGAAGTAAGAGTATGAAAAGATGTTCAACATCGTATGTCACTAGGGAATTACAAATTAAAACAATGAGATACCAGTATACTATTAGAATGGCTAATGCCTAAAGCATTGACAACATCAAATGCTGGTGAGGATATGGAGCAATGGGGACTCTCACTCTTTGCTGGTGGGAATGCAAAATAGCACAACCACTCTGGAAGAGAGCGTGGCAGTTTTTTTTTGTTNTTTTTTTTTTTTTTTTTTTTTTTTTTTTTTGTTTTTTTTTTTTACAAAACTAAACATTCTTACCATATGATCCAGCAATCACACACATCAGTGCTTGCCCAAATGAACTGGAAACTTACATTTACACAAAAAAACCTGCATGTGTATAAACATGGATGTTTACAGCAGCTTTATTCATGACTGACAAAACTTGGGGGCAACTAAGATGTCTTTCAGTGAAGAATGGATAAATAACTTGTGGTATATCCAGACAACAGAATTATTATTTAGCACTAAAAAAGAAATGAGCTGTCAAGCAATGAAAAGACATGGAGGAAACTTATATGCATATTACTAAGTGAAAGAAGCCAACTTGAAAAGCCTACATATTACATGATTCAGACTATATAACTTTCTGGAAAAGGGATAACTATGGGGATAGTAAAAAGATTAATGAACGTAGAGCACAGAGGATTTTTAGGGCAGTGAAACTATTCTGTATGATACCACATTGGTGGATATGTGTCATTATACATTTGTCAAAATCCACAGAATCTACAACACCAAGAGTGAATCCTAATATAGACTACAGACTTTGAGTGATAATACTGTGTCAAGTATGTTCATTGATTGTAACAAATGTACCACTCCAGTGCAGGAGGTTCATAATGAGGGAGGTTGTGTGTTTATAGGGGATGGGAAGTATAGGAACATTTTCTGTACTTTCCTCTCATTTTTGTTGTGAACCTAAAACTTTTCTAAAAAATAAAGTTTTTTAATTAAAAAGGTAGTGAAGATTTGGTATGACACTAAAGTTATCTTGTAAATTTATTTTGCTTTATTCAATATGTAAATATATTGCATTGAGGAACATTTGTGATTAAATTCACAAATTACTGAAATGATCAAAACTTCATTATGGGTAAGCCAACTTCTACTGAAGAAATATCAAATGGTAGCAATGCTATGTATGCTTTAAAAGTCTTGGGTTCTAATGTAAATATTGTGCTTTCTATTTTAAAACCAAAGATGATTTCTAAGTATTTTTTCCTAAATCTGAATTAACTCGTTATCAAAATCTAGACAAGTATTCCCTTCCAGTGTTTGATTTCATTATTGGTCTTTGATTCTTTTGGAGCACCTCTGAAATTTTCTCAGGTCTTGAGATGTGAGAAACTATCCAACCCTGGGATGAGAACAAAGTTTTTGACAGAAGAAGATACTTCTTAACAAATGCAATTGTCTTGAATCTATTGTTCTTATAGTCATATTGCACCACATTTAAGTGAATTATTCTCTTTCACTTTTATTACTCTTGCCCTCCTCCTCCCTACTAGCTACAGCCCACATATACACACACACTGCAAAGTATTTTCTCTTTACTTTCTGAAAATTGTCCTCTACTATATTGGATAGTGTAGTATATACAGTGCTTTCTCTTCATTCTCCCTTTCCTATATGTCTTACTTTTTCTTTCCTTCCTTGTGAGATTTCCCTCAAATTCCCTCTTAAAAGTTGCTCCTAGTGGTTCTCTCACCAGGTGCTAACTGCACCAGAATTTTATTTTACTTGGTTTTATATTTTAAGATATATCTTCACTCAAATGTAGTAAAAATTTCAAAGGCAACCAGTCAGCCCAATGGATAAATTCTGTTTCAAAAAATATGACATAAAGGCCCTTTGGTTACAGAAAAATACAGTAAAAATGTACTCATTTTCGTGGGGAGATCTGACTTTAAAATCAGTCCAAATACTCATATTTCAGTACCAACTACTAAATAGTCTTAAAGTAATATAAATGTGTGTTGGGATATGTGTTGGTAGACCTGAGATTTTTTTTTTTCTTCATTTGCGAAAGTTAACCAATCCTTTCTTTCCGGTATGGAAGACTACTCAGGGACATCTAAACTGGAGCTGAGTGTTGGCGGGAGCAAACTGGACCAGAAAGACATCTTCCAGGGGCAGCTAAGTAATAAAACAGTTGAAGTGATCCTGAAGCCTAGAGTACGGATAACTGGTTGAAAGATGACCCATGGCATCAGGACACTGAGCTAACATGTGAAGCATGAAAACACTCATCAGGGATTCCAGAAATAATTAGGGAACATTGGGGTTCAACTGAGCTGCTATTGGGTTAGCAGATTTGGGGATAAGAGTTCTATTCTTGATCCTCCATTTCATATTTTTCATGTTCTTCTTGGACAATCTTATCTATTCCTATAATAATGATTGCTGCATATGTATCCAATGAAATCATTCTTCTTTGACTTCAAACTGACATATTCAACTTCCTGCTACTCTTGGATCTTCCAGAGGCATCCAGGTACTCAAGCCAGAAACACAGGGTCACTATTAAGTTCTCTTTTCCTTCACCATCCCCCACACACGATCAATTGATCAATGATACATATTTTACATACTAAGTATTTCTCAATACTGTCATTTCATTTCCATAAAAACTATCTCAACTCTTACAGCACTAATTCAGGTCATGAATATGACTTTGTGCTACAAAAAATCTCCTACCTAGAATGTGCTATCAATGCCCTCCTTAAATCCATAATCTACACTATAAATGGAGAGAGCTGCTAAAATATTAATCTGACTATGTGTGTTCTGCTTTAATGGTTCTGCATTATTTAGAGAATAAAATTCAGGTGGCTTTACATAACATACGAGGCCTTCTATCATTCCTACTAGTTCTCCAGTTTTACCTTTTACTATTCCCTGTCCTATACTTCACCATGTAATAACACCACACTATTTCTAGTTTTGCTTACATACCATTATATTTCAGCATTCTCTGCCCTTCCATGGGTGTCCCTTTTCCTTTGTGGCTAAAGGTGTGAGGCCCACCATTTGCTCAAATGTGCACTGGATTTTGAAACTTGAGTACTGCAGAGTTGAGTGGAGTGGTGCATTTCCTTCCATAGACTTACTTCTGCTCATTTGTATAGGCTTGAAGAGCTCTGAGAAGAAACTCCTCACAAGCAAAAAAAAGACTACGTCAGAGAGCCTCTGTCTTCACATTTTGTGGGTAATGACAATTCTCATTAACAGATGGGACTGAGGGTGGACCCCCATCCAAACACAGCACCCCACCAAAATGACATCAGTGCAGCTCAGGGAAAATGCTGGGCATTAGGCCAAGTACTGAAACCCTGGGGCTGTGGGAGTAAGAGGAACTGAGAATTAAGCTTGTTCTCTCCCTCTCTACCTCAGAACCATTTTTACCTTGTGGAAACCAATGTGATCTATACCAGACCAGAAGAAAAAACAAGGAACTAACTAGGAGCCAAAGAACATTGCTGGTCCACCATCAATGTTAAGTACTTACTTACTTTGATCCAAACAAACAAGCAAGGCTGTCAAGAGTGCTAGTGGCAGGTCCTTCCTCTGTCAGCGATTGTTCTACTTCTTCATTCTTACGTCAATGATCTTTGAAAGCAGCATGCTCTGCATTCCAACAACAATCTTTAAGGTTTACTTTTTCTTTGCATGTCTGTACTCTGAACTTCAGCTATCTTATAGTTTGTCACCTTCCCTTAATTATTTATCTAAGGACTATTTTTTTTTTCAAATGAAATATTTCTGCAAGTTCTAGGCACACTAAACTCGCTTTTGTTTTGTTTTCAAAGTAGGTGTTTATTTTCATTTAGGCTATTTTTTATTCTTTTATTTTTATTTTTTTGGTTTGTATTAGCTCTTCCTTTTGCTTCAAAAGTGTATTAAGATAATACATATCTAGAGATTGTGTTGAAAATTCCACTTAATTTCTGCCCAGGGTAAAGTTGTGAAGTTGTTTTTTTTTGTTTTGTTTTGTTTTGTTTTTTGACTCATCATTTTATTACTTCTTCACATCCAGGACTCTTAGTCTGATCATCTGGTTGCTCTGTCCCACCCTCCACTGCACATTCAAATGAAAGACTTGTTGAGTCTGCCATATTTGGAGAGGTAGAAAAAGAGAAAAAAAAATCATTCTTTTTTTTCTCATATTAAATGCAAACATGTGGTAAAATACTATAGTGCTTTATGTACTACTTATTATTTTTTTGAAAACTTTGTTTATTTGGGAGAGAGAACGCAGAGTGAAAGAGAGGGCACAAGCAGGAGGGAGAGGCAGAGGGAGAGGAAGAAGCAGACTCCCCATTGAGCAGGGAGCCTGAAGCAGGCCTCGATTCCAGGACCCTGGGATCATGACCTAAACTGAAGGCAGATGCTTAACCCGCTGAGTCCCCCAGGTGCCCTGTGTACTATTTTTTTTAATTGCACTTTTCTGAAAATGGAAAATATGAATAATAGAGAAATAACATATTGTCACATTCCAGGACTTACTTAAAATGTTACCAAAGAAAACAACAACTTTGTTTTCAATATATTAACAGATATAGATCCAGAGTCCCCCATCTATTTCTTTCTCTTCTTTGCCATGCCCAATTCTCCTTTTTCTCCAAACCCCATCTCTTTATAAACCTTTATATTTACTTTATTCATGAGGGTAATTATGATCCTTTTCATTCTCTGAATTTATTTTGTAATTCTTTCATTCTCAGTGTGTATGTGCCATATAATAAGAGCAAGGGGGAAATAAAATTAGATAAGAATTGAGAATTTTACCTCTGTTTTCATGAAAATGTTTTATTTTACCCAAGGTAAGTTCCTACTTATAAGGAAAAGATGCTATTGTAGGCCATAAGGGCCTCATAATCTAGTTGAGAAGACAGGACAAGAGCATATAAAAAATAATTCTAATTAGTATAAGCAATGCAATAAATTAGCATTATAGACCAAATGTTTGTGTCCACCCTCCTCCTAAATTCATATGAAGTCTTAACCCCCAGTGTAGCTATATTTGGAGGTAGAGTCTTTGAGGAGGTTATTAAGGTCAAATAAGACAATAAGGGTGGGCTCCAATCAAATAGGATTAGTGTCATTTTAGGAAGACACCAGAGGGGTGCCTGGGTGGCTCAGTCGGTTAAGCGTCTGCCTTTGGCTCTGGTCATGATCCCAGGGTCCTGGGATCAAGCACTGCATCGGGCTCCCTGATGGACAGGGAGGCCTGTTTCTCCTTCTCCCTCTGCTTGCTGCTCCCCTTGCTTGTGTGCACTATCTTTCTCTCTCCCTCTCTCAAATAAATAAATAAATAAATAAATCTTTAAAAGAAGAAGAAGAAGAACGTGATGACGACGCCAGAGACATCATTCTCTCTCTCTTTGCACTCATGCGCCAAGGAAAGGCTTTGTGAGGGCACAGTGAGAAGGTGGCAGTTTACAAGCCAGGAAGAGTTTTCATCAGCAACCCAAATTTGCTGGCACCTTGATTATGGACTTTTAGCCTCCAGAACTGTGAGAAAATAAAGTTTTGTTTAAGCCACCCAGGCTATGATATTTTGTTATAGCAGCTGAGCACACTAATAAAACTTAGTAACATTATAACAAATACTATAGAAAGTAAAAACTCAAGGCTCTCTTCATTTGGACTTTTTGTATTCACAGGATCTGGAGGTAAAAGGAAAAGAAATATACTCAAGACTTTAGTATATAAATTTCTATGGTGGAAATACAATTCCCTCTCAAAACCCATTGTTTTCCTCTGGATAGTAGCAAATAGGAAGGAACATGCGAAATGAGGTAGGAAATATCAGAGTTGAGGTACTAGTGCCACGTTTTACAGGATGCCCCATTTTGATGACTAAATGGAGAAAAATACGACAGGAAAGGAGGTGATAAGGAGCAATCTTCTAGGGGATAGCAGTAAAATGTGATTTGTAGAAACCCAGAAGGCATCACAGAAGCAGTGAGTAGTTAATATCAAATATCACTGAGAGATGACTTTTTTATAGACTGTAAGGATTACTCAGCAATAAACCACCAACAGATTTAGAACAAGGTGGAAGTGGAGGCTGGGTTACAGGGGTGAGAGAGAAATTAAAGAGGATTGAGAGAGTATCTTCTCAGGATCTAAGATTTGATGCTGGTCAGGAAACTTCAGATGAGCCTCAGCTGCCTCCCTTCACTGATTCTGCTTTGAGTTCTTATACTTTGATATTCTACACTTACCATGCAGCACCTAGTTTTCTGAGGTTGCTAGGGACCTAAGGCTCATATAAAGGCAGCCCTTGGTCCTTTCCTCTAGATGGACAGGGAGGATTGGTAGTCACAATATGGCAATACGGCTCAGGCGAAGAGTGCAAACCTTAGGCTCATCAGCTAGGTTCAAATATCTGTTTTGCTACTTATTTGCTTTGCAAACTTACACAAGTTACTTAAATGCTACAGACATTTTCTCATCAACAAAATATAAAATGTAAAAAAGAAGTCAGCTGTGAAGTTTGGAAAAAGTGTATATAAAACACCTGGTGAATTTAGAATGGAAGTGGGGTTCTACTTCCCTTCACTGTTAGGCATGTACATTTTTCTTCCACATTTCCTTTGCTAGCCACAGAGTCACTTTTGGTCTCTTGGACCACTTCTCAGCTTGTCCCAATTTGAGCTATAATTCTCATTCAATTTAAGTAACTTGTGTAACCCTCTTTCCCCATGATATATATTTATATGAGAATCTAGTGATATAAACATTTATTTACTGGATATCATTAAAAAATTAATGTTATCTAATAATCTAAAACTGCATATAACAAATATTTTTATATTGATAATTTTTTATTTCTAAATTGATATATTTAACCTTATATTTTAAAAATATGATGAAAATCATTATACACAATGATCAACAGTATATGAGTTAAAGTTGAATTACATAATTTTACTAGCTATGTGGCCTTGGGTAATTAAATTTTCTAGGACTTAGTATCTTTATTTATAAAACTGACAAACAGTAGAATTTATCATATAAAGTTATTGTGACAATTAAATAATATAACACAGGCAAAGCGCTTAGCATGCTGCTTAACACATAGCAAGCATTCAACAAATATTAACACTGAAATCAAATATGAATAACATGACTAAAAGGGGACTGAGAACTAGAGAGGACTGTTTCCATTTTTTCCCAATAAACATATATCATGTAGTAACAATGACATACAAAAAATTATAAATCAAAAGTAGATAGTAATTTTGTTATTAGTTGTTTTGATTTTTCTTTTTTAATGAAGGGAAGGACTATGATTCATGCTCTCCATGTGGCATCATTTTTCTTTTAAGTCTACAGAAGAAAGCTAATGATTTTCTCTCTTTAAGGCATTATCCAGTCATTATTCGCCATAACTAGTGAAGGGGCTAAGCTGATTCCAGAGTGATAACCCCCGATGGAAAAGCTATGCTTCCACTTCCCTTTCTCTTATTTTTCCTTTTGCTTTAAAGCATGATAATTTTGATGCCAATATCTGAGAATATTAAACACGGTCAGTCACTTATATCAAAGACACATGCATGCTACAATTATGGGCATGAAGAAACATCCCAGTGAATTTAGTGACATTTTTCCCAATAAACTTTGAAACTGCATCAGTTATCTTTATAAGACAGCCACTAACCCTGGTTGTTATATGCTACTAGTGAATCATTGAATCATTAAACACTACATCAAAAACTAAAGATGTACTATATGTTGGCTAATTGAATTTAAATTAAAAAAAAAAAAAAGACAGCCACTAACAATTGACTGGAGCCTACACAATAGATAATCCCTGTTAGAAAACAACAGAAATCAAAGTTCTCAAAGAAGCAGTGATGTTCAAGAAATCTTTTTCTTTTTTTCTTTCTTTCTTTTTTTTTTTTGTTGTTGTTGTTATTATTGTTAATGGAAAGGATAAGAGGATGAGGACCTTTTGGTAAAGGTCAAGTCCTTCTACAGCACATACATAAACACACACACACACAGTTTGCAGGTAAATTATCCTCGTAATTCGACAGTACTTGTGACAGACATTTAAAAAATGTAATCCTTTTATTTATTAATATAAACCAGCAGTATATTATGATGAAGCCAAAGAACTAAAGAATTTTAAAGATACATATTTATAGATAGGATCAACTTCAAATTATTTTCCAAATAGGTTCAGTTTGTAGAACAAGTAGCAGTAATACAGGGTTTATAGCAATGAAAGCCAACCTATCAGTACCATGTGGACATTATTAACAGTTCATAAGAAAATTTGACAATAATGTATTTTGTATTCTCAGACGGGATCCATTATGCAATGCTATATATATATATATATATATATATATATGTTTCCAGAGTCATAATTTTGCAACTTTTTAAAAATTTAAGAACTCCAAATTTTAAATTGAGATGGCTTAATAAAAGTACCTTAGTATCAGAGCATGCAGTGTCTGGAGAAACCATTTTATCTCCTCCCACAAAAAAAAAGCCTCTGAAAATAAATTTTAGCTCACTTCTCTTTTTCTAATAAGTATATAGGACATGCAATCATGTCATATCAGTACTAGGCTATAAAAAGCCCATAATTAAAGAGATTCTTACTTTGTTTAATGCATACAACTTGTGGATCTCTAGTAAATATCTATTGATCATGAGGATACTTGGCTGAGGAGATAAATCATATTACTGATAAAGAGTCAGAAATGCCAAGATGTTACACAATTTATACACACTTCAGGGCCACATTCAACCATAATGTTAATAAACAGTTGTTTACTGATCACCAATGCTCATATACATCATCAAAGCTCATTATCATCTGGAGTGAGATTATAAATTGTATTTGTCTCAAATGAAGGGGTAACTTATTTGATTCTAACTATATGCCAACTATATCCACTATTTTTCAAATGGAAGATACCATAATATGCAGTACAAATTTAATTCAGATAAAAAATAGATAAATGTTGACCTCTACAGCCAAAAATAATGCAGAGAAACTGAGTCCAGTTTCTCTCTGGAGAAATTCTATGGGTTTTGAATCACAAATGTAACCTCCCAGGTTTTTTTTTTTTAAGATTTATTTATTTGAGAGAGAGAGAGAGAACACACAAGCAGAGGGAGAGGCAGAAGGAGAGGGAGAAGCAGACTCCTTGCTGAACATGGAGCCCGATGTGGAGTTCAATCCCAGGACCCTGAGATCATGACCTGAGCCAAAGAGAGACACTTAACTGACTGAACCACCCAGGCACCCCCCCAGTTGCATTTTTAAGTGTCTTTTCAAAGGATATTTTGGGGGTGAGGGTGGGGGTGACTGGAAGACCCAATATTTTGAACTAAAAGGCCACCAAGCCAACACACAGAACTATCTCCTAGGATACTACTAGAGAATCACTCTCTAGAAAAATGGAACAAACTGATTCAAAGAAGCCAGAGAGATTTTGTGCATTATTCCTGTCTAGATTATGGAGATACTTATTTGGCATATGTGACAGGGAGTAACTTAGGCTGTCTGCATATTGTGAATATACACCCAAGGGATGACTACCGGTCTAAGTATCCTGTACATATGTGCCCAAGTCATCCAGTAAAACCTCAAGTCAGAGAAAAAACCTTTTGGTGGAAGAAAACTATAAATTAATTAGCTTAGTCATGAGGATCACTAGATATTTAAGGAAACCAACAACAACAACAACAACACCACACACACACACAGGAAAGGATAAGGATTGGGAAAAAATCTGATGTTAAGGCAAACAGATATTTCAGAAAACACAAAAATATTTTAAAATTCTATTTAGATAATGATATTGAATACACAAAAGAGAACACTGTTTTAATAAAAGACTTGTTAGGGACTCAAGATATTAGTAAAAATTAAAGATAGGATAGCTAAAATAAAAGATTTAGTAGAATTGGCAAGGAAGTCAAATTTTCTGAAAGAAAAGAAAAAAGAAAAGAGAAGAGAAGGGAAAGGAGAAAAGGGAGGAAAAAAGATATGCATCACTGGTCATTATTTCTTCAACTATTGTCTCTCCTTTTGAAACTCTAATTAACTATGTATTGGTCAATCCATTTTCATCCTCTATGTATCTTAATTTATCTTTTTTATTTTCCGTTTCTATATGATGTGTTTGAGTCATCTCTTCAGACACCTATCTTCCAATTCTCTCTTCTGCTCTACATTAACATCTAATGGGTTTTAATGACCATATTTTCCACTACTGTACATTTACTTTGATTCTTTTGCAAACCCACCTAATCTTTTTCCATAATGTCCATCTTTGCCTTATGAAAAATCTGCAGACATGTACAAGTATTTCTTTCAGAATGTCTCTATTATCTGTAATTCTCTGTGTTTGAATTCTACCATTTTTGGGTCTACTCTTCTCTTGGCTGTTGATATACAGAGCTCATCTTCAGAGAGTTTACAGTGGGATTTATAGGTTCTCTGGAATAGGAAGGAACTCCTATGATGTGGTTTTACAATTGCCTTTTTCAAGACCTAACATGTTCCACTTTGGGAAAAGTGCGATTTTTATGGTTATTGATGTTAATTACTCACATAAGTTACTGTAGTGAATGAGTAGTCTGGGCTGAGTCCAGTTTCTCTCTGGATGAGTGATTCTTTCCAGCTATGCCCTGAATACAAAGTAAGCTCTCTTCCTATTTCTTGCAGCTTGTGACACTACCAGATGAAGGTTTTCTGACTACTGTTTCATGGAAAATAGATTACATCTTGTATTTGGTCAAAAAAAAAATCAGCGAAAAATTAAAAACTTAAAGCATGAGCCTACAGCTGTGTACCCTGCACAGCTGACTGAAGACCATAAGGTCAAGGTCACTGGAAAACCTGTCTCATACCCTCTAACCGATGCAAACTTTCATTTAGGGAGCTTGTGCAGTGATATAGTAATAACAGGATCTTTCTCTGTGGACCAGATTTTTTTTTTTAAATAAATGCGACCTATTGCTAAAAATTCTTCTTCACATGCATATTTCCTTTCACTGGGAACTCAATGACACAATGAAATGTTCCAAGAATTGCAAAACAGAATTTTTACATTTTAGATGTTTCATTATTTCTGCATTGCCTTAAGTGAATTGCAAGACCTTATAGCTTACTTGGTCTTGCAGTACTAGATTCAAATGATTCCGAGATTTTCGTTTTTTAGATTTTTTTTTTTTTGAACACACACAGAGAGAGAGAAGAGGAGCACAAGCAGGGGGAGCAGCAGGCAGAGGGAGAAACAGGCTGCCCACAGAGCAGGGAGCCTGATGCATTGCTCAATCCCAGGACCCTGGGATCTGACCTGAGCTGAAGGCAGATTCTTAACTGACTGAGCCGCCCAGGTGCCCCTGATTCTGAGAATTTTAAAAGTCAGGTGCTAACTTTCTGGGCTTTAGGAATCCTTCTCCATTATCATTCATCTTCTAAAATTCAAGACCAAGGCATGATGTTCAAATTGAAATTGAACCAAAAGAATCATGGGACCCAGGACTACATCTTCCTTTCCAGAATTTCACTCTAGAGGTATTTCAAAGGAAAAACACTTGTATTACACAGCACCTGCTATATGCCAAGTGCTGACAAAAGTGCTTTACTTAATTTTATTTAATTACTCCAACAAACCAATGAGGGTGACAGACTACAGCAAAAGATACTGAGACTCCGAAAGCTAATAACCCATGTATGATCACAAAGGTAGTTAATGGAGGAAATGAATTCTAATGCACAACAAAAATAACCAAGCCCACATTCTGCTAAGCTTCTACTATCTGTTTTCCAAATATTAAACAGAGTTCACTACTACAATGTCTTGGGCATCATCCAAAATAAACTCAATAGTGTGCTTTGATACTTTCCCGTGGTTATTCCCCTGAAATTTGTTTTCCTTTTGGAACAGACTTTGAGTTCATTTTGGGAAGAGAAAGAGAGAGGCCTCTAAGTTGAAAAAATTTATTCCCCCACCCATAAAACGATCCAAGTCTACTCATGCCTCCTTCCTGATTGTCTCCTTGGGTATTTCCCTTTGCTTTGTCACTCAGGCCAAGTCATCTGCTATTCTCTGGACACTTAATGGCTTGCACTTGCTTCCACTCTATTGGCGCTTTCTCTTCATGTCTTTCCTATCATTAAAAACTAGCAAAAGAAAAAATTAAACCAATAAAACATCAAGAGCTTGGAAAGGTCAAGTTTATAAGAATAATAAAATTCTTTGTTCTCATATACACTCTTAATTATTGCCTTTTCTTTTTACTTAGCTTCTTCTTTATTAAGAAATATATGTATTTCAGCTTGCTTTTCATCCACTCATTCCTACTTATGCTATAATCTTATTTCCTCTACTATTACCAGCTAAAACTATTCTCACTAAGGTCACCAATAGCCTCACTATTACTAACATCAAAGGAAGGATTTGTCTTCCTCTTCTCATCTACATTTGATGTTGTCATTTAACTTTTCCTTCTTTGATTTTTATGGTAGTAGTACCCTCTGAATTTCCTACCACTTCTCTTGCTATTTATTCATTCAAAAATACTTAGAGCTTAGTATTATAAATTAAATTACAGTAAATGAGAAGTAGAAAGTTTCTTCCCTTATGGTGATTTCAGTCTAATGGTAAATAGAGAAAAGACAATTATATGGAGCCAAAACAATTATAATTGGGTGCTAAGTTGAATGAAGTACCAGATATCATGGGAGCACAAAGAGGTACTCCTACTTTGGGCTTTCCCTGGTGGCCATATGCACCCAACTTAACTTTCACTGTTTCAAAGAATATTGATTCCCGGTCTTTTTCTTCAGTTTATATCGATTTCTGGAGTACACATCTATGTGTGCATTTGTCCACTAGACAGCTCCAGTTTCACATCCCAGAGACACTTCAAATTCAACTTGTCCCAAATGGATTTCAACATATTCCCCGTCAAAACAAACTACTCCTATGTATTCCTTGCATTGATTAATGGCACCATTGATCTTCAAAATTTGCCAAATATAAAACCTAGTGGTTATCCTTGGCTCCTTTCTCTCACTTATATCTCACATCAATAAATTACCAACTCATTTTGATCCAGCCACTTCTATGTGTCATTTCTTCTCATTCCCATGGCTACCACTATTTTTCATGCCACCAGAATCTCTCACTTAGGTAAATTCAGGAAAGTCATAACTGTTGTCCATTCCTTTAAACCAGGAGTTAACAACTACAGCTTATGGGCAAAACTGTCTACTATGTATTTGTGTAAACAAAGTTTTATTGAAATACCACTACCCCCATCATTTACTTACTATACATGTCAGGTTTCATACTACAACAACAGAGCTGAGTAAGTGTTAGGGACCATATGTCACACAAAACCAAAAAGATTTACTATCTGGCCCTCTACATAAAAATTTTGTTGACCCTCATATAAATTGGTCCTCTTTAATCTCTCTTCCATACTGCTGTTTAAACATTTTTCCTAAAGAGCAAATATAATCATTACACTCCTTCCATTTAAAATTAAGGAAGTTCTCTCCATATCTTTCAAAATGTTAGAAGTCTTCTTCCAGTTCAGGATAATGGTTTATATGGTTAGTCTAGGATTAACAGGAACCCTCCACTGTTGCTGGATTCTTAGAAGTGGGATTTCTGGATCAAGGAGTAAAGGTACACTTAATGTTATTAAATATTTCCAAATGTTTTACCTCTTTGTTTTATTTTGTTTTACATATTTTTGCATTCTTATCTAAAATGTATGTGTTGTTTTCTCACAGTAATATCAATGGTATATGTGGTCACCATCAAGAATTTTTGCCCTATCTAGGGGCACCTGGGTGGCTCAGTCAGTTAAGTGTCTGACTCTTGATTTCAGCTCAGGTCATGATCCCAGGGTTATGAGACAGAGTCCCATATCAGGCTCCATGCTGGGTGTGGAGATTCTTTTTCTCCCTCTCCCTTTGCCCCTCACCCCTCCCCCTCTTAAAAAAAAAAAGAATTTTTGCCCTATCTTGCCAGTTCAAGGAACAGTGATAAAAATGAGCCTTGGAGCCTTCTAACATGCTGAAACTGGAGTTTTAATTTTTTTTTTAAATGCACTATTGGGATGTTCTATACTAAAAGACTCATTTAGACCTGAAACAATAACATCATTAAATTCATATTTTATTTAACTTTTCGCCTCTGTTCTTTCAGTAAGGGGTTGGTGAAAGTAATGTGGGAATAAGACACATAGACAGTTGAAGTTTTGTAAGTTTGGTCATGTCAGAGTTTAAGATTTGTGGACCCTACACATATACATATTCTAGAATAGTTGCATATATGCTCTCACGCCAAACTCAACTAGCACAGAATAAAATCTCAAAGTCCCACTGTGACTGACAAAGCTCATGCTTAATTTTCAGTTCAAATTTTTTATCTCATGTTTGTAATACCTTTCTTCTTCTTCTTCTTTATGTAGCTAATTAATTCCTTCATATTCTTAAGAACTTATTCGCAGCACTCACCTATCCTTCATGCCAAACCCAGGGTAGAATGTATTTCCTCTGTACTTTCAGAGTACTCTGCATGTGCCTAGCATTTATTTCAAATCATTTTAAATCTCTGCATAATTCTTTGTAGTACATTCTATGTATTATATTATACACATTATAAATTTCTTGACAATAAAAAGTGGGTCTAGTCACTGCAATTCCAGACCCATTATTTACAGTAGTTACTCAATAAATATTAATTGAAAGAATAAATGTCTATGAAATTACTAGTATAAAAAACTGAGTCTGTGATTATGGGCACTTTAGCATCATGGCAATTTGAAAGCACTTTTGATGACAAGAGATCACCAGTGTCAAAGTGCAAGCATATACTATTTATTATTAATTTATTAATTCATGTGGAAAATACTTATTAAGTGCCAATGACGTTCTAGACCAAAAAGATGCTTGGGATATAAAACTAAGCAAAATCATACAAGATTATTGTTCATGGAGTTTATGACTGGGAGGTGGGTAATTACAAATTGGGTATATAATTAGAAATTGAGATGAGTTATATGAAGGAAAGGAACATGGTTTTATAAGAGTGAATTAAAAAAAGGAGCCTGGCTTAGACCCTAGGGTCAAGGAGGCTGCCTTGAAGTAGTAACCTTTAATCTAAGCTCTAAATGATGAGTAGCAGTTAATCAGGCACAGGGGGAAGAGACAGAGAGCTTTCTAATCTGAACACTGGAGAGCAATAACATACCATTTTGAGGAAGTGAAGAGGACAGTATGGTTGGAGCAGAGAATGAACAGGATCATGGTGGCACTGAAGCTGGAAAACTAGTTAGGAGAAGACTGTACAAGACCTTTTGTTCATGTTAAGGGTTCATTTTTCACCCCCAGGAGTAATAGATACCTACTGAAGATAAGAGTTCCAGGATGAGAGGGGGCTATTCTCAGATTGGCATATATTTACCCTTTGCCCCAAAAATCTTATCTCTACGAACCCTACCCCCAGTGACATACTGGCAAAAATACAATGAACTGAGTACATAAAACTATTGATCTTGTATTATTTGAAATAGCTGAAGACTCGAAACAAATATGTCTATCAATGAGGAACTGGTTGGTTGAACTGTAGTATTCCTACATAAGAGTACTATGCAGCTAGAAAAAGAAATGAACACTATATTAAACAGGGTTCTCCAGAGAAAAGAACCAATAGGATATATATAGATATATATAAGAGGAGATTTACTATAGGAATTGATGTGATTATGGAGGCTGAGTAACACCATGCTCTACAAACAGAGAACCAGGTAAGCCCAGTGGTGCAATTCATTCCAAATGCAAAGGCCTGAGAACCAAGGAAAGCAGATTTCTGAAGGCAGTCTACAGGTTCAAGAGCTAAGCTCTTTGAGAAACACCCTAAAAGACAAACCCAGAAATAATGTTTTACCAGATATCTGGGCATTCTTTAGACTAGTCAAATTGACACACAAAATTAAGGAATCACATCATAAGCAGTATCTTTATATACTACTACTGAGTGATCTCCAATGTATTACAGTAAGAGGCAGATTATACACATGCACACACATACAAATACACACACACATATATATACAATTTAATAAAGCAAGGGAAAAAAACAGAATTAAGCCCTAATGGGCTAATGCATCCAAACAGTGATTATACACGACTGCTAACATCAATACAAGAAAGACCGTCAAACATTATGTAACTCAAGTGCAACTATAAAGAAGTTTTGTCAAATCTGTATCTGATAAAGCCATTTAGAGCTTACTACCAATTCACAGGAAATAGTGGGAACAAAGAAAGACCATGGAAAGGCAATAAAATCCGGACTAAGGGACAATCTAATCCAATTTCTTCAACAAATAATTGCAGGGGAGGGGAGGGGAAGAGAAAGGGAGGTGGTAAGAGGAAAGGAGGGAGGGAGAAAGATGGGGAAAGGAGAAAGAGAGAGATGCTGAGGGGGAACCTATAGATTAAAAGACTTAAGACATATATAAACCAATAGTATGACAGCAAAATATGAAACTCATTTGGATCCCATCTCAAACCAATCAAGTTTTGAAAATAAAGTATGAGACAACTAGGAGAATTTGAACACTGACAAGATACTTGATGACATTAACGAAGTACTGTTCATTTATTTAGGCTAATATTAATATTATTGTGGTTGTTTTTTTAAGTCTTTATATTTACAGAAGCCATTTGAAATATTTATGGATGAAATGATTTGTTGTTTGAGATTTGTTTCACAATAATATGAAGGAAGATTGGCCATGAGTTGGTAGTTATGAAAGCTATGTAACTGGGAATTCATAATATAATTGTTTTATTGTGGATATGGTTAAAATTTTCATAATAAACAATTACAAAATAAACAAGGATAAAATAATTTGATGTGCATATTTATAAGCCTATTCTTTGCTCCAGTGTAATGAATGGATTGGAAAGAGCCTGGGTGAATGGGAAGAGTGCCAGACAAGATGTGGGAGACTTAGTTGATAGACTATTAATCAATACACATCATCCCCTCCTCACATTATACCTTAGCACATGCATTTCACTTTTCCTCCAGATCAGAATAATGCAGTCATCAGGCAGAAGGACTCTGGAGTTAAATAAGACTTGGGTTCACATTCTAGGTCTGAAACTTAATAGCTGTGTGGCAACTGCTTCATGGCAGGAACTGGAGGGTAATGCAGTTATGTGGTTATGTGGTTAAACCAATAAATAACTTTTACCCTAAGAGCCTAGACACAGTATATAACAGGAAACCAGAGTTTCCTCTTTAAAAAGAACCAGGTCCGTTTCATTAAGATGAATAATTTTTAAATGCTGTATCCTGAACTTAAATATATATATATATATATATATATGTGTGTGTGTGTGTGTATTACTCAAACTTCTATTCTGAAGGATACAGACCTGACATTTTAAACTGTCAAGTAGCTTAGAAAATGTTAGACATTATGAAAGACCCTCTACTTCACTTCTCATTATTTCAGAGCCAAGTCAGTACCCTAGGTGATGGTAGTGGCCAAGAATATAACTTATTCCTTAGTTTTGATTATTACAGCAGCTCATTTTGCAATTCCATCTTCTGCCACTGATCCCAGATTTCTTCATTTTTTTAAACAAAGTAAATATGTGGAAAGTACAGGAGAGCAAGATTTTTTTTTTCTTTATAGATTTGGCAAATGGAATATCAGGAAAGCCAAAGAAAAAAAGTCTGTCAGAAATATTTTCTTCTCAATTTCATTGATGACATTTCTGTCAGGTTTTTGGAAAGGCCATAACATGCAGATGTTAAATGCTTGGTCGGAATTGAAAACTCATGTCCATTTCTTGTGGTCAGAAGTGAATCAAGCAGTCTGTCTGCAGCTCTTGCCCTGATTTTTATGAAATTGACCGTACTGAATTTTACATTAAGGTGGTTGAGGTATAAATAAGGTCAACATCACCAGGGCTTTGTTGCAAAATAACTCCCAACATTGCTTTGTGTGCCTCGACAAGAATCAGTTTTTAATGTCTGTTTCAGTTAGAGACTGATGTGGAAAAATAATCCATGGCTCTATTATGGGAAATAAAAATTACTGCTAATTGTGTCAGACAGATTGCTGAAATCAGACAAGGACACTGCCTTAATATATTTCAAAAAGTGGAAAGTGCACTGATTGCACACACAAAAACTCCTGAAAAAAGATCTAAAAAAGGAATAAATCACAGAATTCAAGGCCACACTTTAAGCACTGCCATTCTTAATATCTACCTAGTAACTTCAACCAATACAGAGAGAGCAAAAAAAGTACATGCCTCACTATAGTGTTCTCTAGTCTGATGTAAAAGGTTCTAATGTTCTGCATGTGTTCAAACTTATTACTTTTATCCGCTTTGAATATCCTTCGATGGAGAAGTTGATACTACTTCTTTCCTGAACTTATTCACAATAAATGAATCCATCAAGGGTAATTTTTCTATGATGATTCAATTAGAGCTCTCAACTTTTTCTTGTGTAACTGAGTATTTGTATAAATTTAACCCCCATCAGGTCTAATCAGAGACTGGCCATCTCAACATGTGCACTAGACATCATGCCAATTCATCCTACCTCTCAGGGCACCCTTGGGCTATTGCTCCAACACCTCATTCTCACTCTTCAAGCATCTCTGTTCCTTGAGCACTGACCAACATGCTTTGGCTCTTTCTGCCTCATGAGGCACCAAGGACTCTGTTAAAGGAAGTTTTTCAGGAATATCAGTAGTTTCTAGAAACTACCATGTATCAGAACTCTCCTGAATGTTCTCATTTTTCAATTTCCCACACAAAAGTAAAATTTATACAAATGGTGCTACTACTAACTTCAGTGGTGAAACAAGAGAAATGATTAATTCTGCTTATATAGGTCAGGAAATTCTTCACTGTGAGAAAATTGATCTGAATCTTGATGAGATCATCATGAGTCTTATACAGGGGGAAAAAAGGCAAGAGAGAGGGAGAAAGTTGCTTGATTTATTTATGTACCAGGCCATCCCACAAAAACTTCACTAACAGGTTTCAATAAATTGTCTTCTGGCATTTATCTGGACAAAATCACCGTAAGAATAGACAACTGAAAAGAAGATCTTCCAGAGATCTATGAAAATGTCGAGTAAAACATCATTTACCAAAAATACATTAAGTTGGCATTTCAAAAAGGCAACAAGATGAACTGCAGGGTATAGAATTTATTTAACTTCCAGAAAATGTACAATCACCCAGTACTGCTGGGAGAAAGTTCTCTAGAAGCTGAGATATAAAAATCATTGTAGCATATATTAACTGAGCATCATAAAGCTATGAGTAAAGAAGCAAAAATTTAATTCTAAGAAGTCAACATTTTTATGGAGGTAGTCGGTATCTACCTTGGATGCTTCAATAAGACATCTTTTAAAAAACTGTTTCAAATATGCTTTGATAAGGTAGGTTTATGGATAACAAATGTAGAAAAAGTTTAATTCTAGAGTTGAAATGATAAGCATTGATGTAATTTCAGGGGTTTTTTTCAGTAAAAATTCACAATCTAGTAGTACAACTAATGAGGAATTAGCATCGGTACTTGGCTCTTATGAAATTGTAATGAACATTTAAAAGCAATCAATAAAAATATTTCATGGCTTGCATGTAGTAGGTGGACAAATATACGTACAACGTATAGATTTCCATTAAATTCTTATAAATGGATCATTTTTCATATCTTGAAATACAGGTGAGTGGGAGACAAGAGTACAAAAATATTTCAGTCAATGAATATTCAAGTAAATTAATGTTCTCCAAGAAATTGTCACCTGATAAAAAATAGTTACATTGTATAATTATATAAATTCATTTGACCCATTTAACAAATATTATGGGCCAATTATCTTGTGTATAAATTAGGATTAAGTTTGATTGTGTCAGAACTCCACGCTGCCTCCAGCAAACAAAAGAGCAGTACTACTTTTTTTCTTCTCTTTATAGAAAAGTCTATGAAGGGACACCTGGGTGGCTAAGTCGGTTAAGCATCTGCCTTCAGCTCAGGTCATCCCAGGATTGAGCCCCACATCTAGCCCTGCATAGAGCCCCACATCGGGCTCCCTGCTCAGCAGGGAGTCTGTTTCACCATCTGCCCCTCACCCTGCTCCTGTTCTCTATCTCTCTCATTCTGTCTCTCTCTCTCAGATAAATAAATAAAATCTTTAAAAAAATACATTAAAAAAAAGAAAAAAAGAAAAACCAATGTTGGAAATTAGGAGTTGTATAGCACTTTTATGGTATTGTTCCTCCAGGCACTGCCTCTATTCTCTATCTCACCTCATCTTACACCAAAACAGATATATTTCTTATATAAATAGGTAGCTCCTTCTCATCCATTATGCTGCTCCCTCCTGTTAAGGGCACATCCCTATAGTTATCATTTCACTGTGTTTTTATCCCCTTGACACAAAATAGTTCCTAGGCCACATCCAGTTGCAAAGAAGAGTGGGAAACAGAGTCATTTTTTTTTTTCTTTTCTTATCAGCCATGTGCAGGGATACTCTGCCTCCCAGGTAATCTGCCTCACCAGGCTAGTTGTGCAAAACACAACAATCAACACAATCTTAGTAGCACCTTCTCTCATGGAACTTGGAACATATACTTATATTATTGAGCTCATATGATGTATTAGCTTCCAGGGACTGCTATAACAAGTTATTACAAATTGGTGGCTTAAAACAACAAAAATTTTATTTTCTCATAGTCTGGAGGCCAGAAGTCTGAAATCAGCAGGCAGAGGGAGAGGGAGAAGAAGAGGTTTCCTGCTGAGCAGGGAGTATGACACAGGCTTGATCCCAGGACCCTGATGATCATGACCTTAGCCAAAGAGAGATGCTTAACTGACTGAGCCACCCAGGCACCCCACTTTGTTAGATTTATTTAACTTTGTTAGATTAATTTATTTATAAATTTTATATGATGTTATATAAAGGATAAGAAATGCAGACCATTATAATATAAAATATAAGAGCTATACCTAATTCAACTAATTATTAACATTTTTTAACTAAGGTTGAGAATGAATATTCTTTAAATCTATATACCATAAATTTAACCTACCATGACAGCAGATTCTGAGGTTAAATTATTCTTTATGGAAATGGTCAGGTTATGAGTTGGTGAACTCATCCCTGGAAAGAATAGAGATGGCTGATAACATATTGGTGTAATTGTAAGAGAGATTTGTAACAAATACAAGATTCTATGATTCTCAGTAAATAGATGTAAATGTACAAAATAAGCAGAATTTGTCTTGGACTAAAAATAACGTACATTTGAAATGAATATTTTAAAAAAAATTTTTTTAGAGAGAGAGCATGCAAGTGGGGAGGAGCAGAGATAAAGGGAGAATCTTCTTTTTTTTTTAAGATTTATTTATTTATTTATTTGAGATAGAGCACACAGTGGGGAGGAGCAGAGGAAAAGGGAGAGACAGAACCAAGCAGACTCTACACTGAACAGGGAGACTGACATGGGGCTCGATCTCACAACCCTGAGATTATAAACTGAGCTGAAATCAAGAATCAGATGCTCAATGGATGGAGCCACCCAGGCACCTCTAAAATGAGTATTTTAAACCAAAGGATAATGAAGAAAATCTTTGTGGAACACTCGTATCTTTGTTATCTGCAGGTGTAGCATGTTGTAGGTTATTCCACCCAAGACTTCTACCCTATGTCTCCACTGTTGTACTGAAGGAATATTAGCTACACTTAATTACCTAATTTATTTTTTTTAATTTTTTTTAAAGATTTTATTTATTTATTTGACAGAGATAGAGACAGCCAGAGAGAGAGGGAACACAAGCAGGGGGAGTAGGAGAGGAAGAAGCAGGCTCATAGCGGAGGAGCCTGATGTGGGGCTCAATCCCATAACACAGGGATCATGCCCTGAGCCAAAGGCAGACGCTTAACCGCTGTGCCACCCAGGCGCCCCTTAATTACCTAAATTAAAGTTAACTTGAAAGGTACATATTCGGTACGAAATCATAGTAGGCTTATGAATGCCAAATATTTAGAAATATCCATTTTCTAAGAATATCAGCCACTTCATGACTTTCATTGAGTAATTAAGGTTTGACTGGTTTTATAATTCCTTATCTGTAAAACGTTTTGCTTTCAACAGCACCTTTAATGGTCATGTGGAACGCAGCCGTTGAATACTAACTGAAACAGAGATATGGGATATAAATAACACTCAGAATAACTTTCCAAAATGCAAATCACTGATATCCTACAGCTACCATGGAATAAAAATCCTAGCAAGAAAGTTGCACAGGAAGTTTCAGAAAGAAAATTAAAAAAACAGATTTGCTCTTTTTCTGTCTGTTTCTCTGTTAGTGATTTTCCAGACGCAATGTAGAGGTTCTGGTTTGAAAGAGCCTTAGGCAGGACTTCAGAGAGGTTTTATTTCATAAAAAGCACACTATTTCTATTAAAATCCACACTGAAAGATAAAAAAAATATGTCATTCGTTCAGGGGAGCAATACTCATAAATCCTAGCAACATAAACAATTCTAAAATAAAATCAAATTGGAATACAGAACCATTTGGGGGTTGCTTTTATATATTTTTTGAGGAGTCAAAGATTTCCCCCAAAACAGGACTGCATTTTCAGCCTGCACAATATCTCACAGCAGTAACACCTGTTGTTGTTAATCTCTACTTTCTCAAAGTGATGTGTGAGCATAAAGTCATGTGAGTCACCCATTAGGGCACCCCCAGAAGTTCTGTGATAACATTATTAAATGAGTGTCCATGTGAAAGAGTAATGAACACCTGTTCATCAAACTTCTTCATCTCCATAATTTTTCAGACTCTGAAAATTGAATGTAATTTACAATTATATAAATTTAATTGCTTCAGATTTTCATTTCCCTCTAATCACAGCTATGAAAGGAGAACTCAGAGATTCCTTTTCAGTTTTTCTTTTAACCAAGTAAATGAATACACAAATAAACACAGCTAAACCTTTCATATGTTTGGTGTCCCAAAAGAGAAAAATGGTTGGCTTGAAACTAAAGAGAAATGTAATGTTTTTTGATATATTGCAAGACAGATAATTAAAAGATTGTATAAAATAGAACATAGTATGGTGAAAAAACCAAAAGGTAGTATTTTCAATATCAACATTTTCCCTTGGGTTTTGCATTGAGTCCAGAGAAATCCTTTGTGTATGCATTGAAGTCTTTAAATAGAAAGAAGTGAGAGAGATAAGCGTTTCTTCAGCCTCCAATTTGGCAGGTCTATTCATCCCTTATAAATACCTGAAGTCTAGAGATTACTGTAGTCAATATATAAATTGGGAAACTTTCCAGTGTTAGGGTTTCTTCATCAAGCAATTACCATCTCCTCCCTCAACTCTCTGCACAGTAAGTACCAATGCTATAAGCAATTAACAGAATTTCACAGCTGGAAATGAACAGAATGATCTGACAGTTGTGATTGGTATCTTTGAAAGGAAAACATTTTATGGATTTTCATTGGAAGGTAGACTAAAGTCTTTAGCTTAAAGAAGGAATTGGAGTTACTTTGGTTGGAGCATTATTGAGAGGAAGTATGACATGAGGCTTTGCTTTCCTCTGTCTGTGGTCATGAGGGAGGGTATTTAATAGTAGGTGGCTGATCCCTTGAGTGGAAGTGGGAGTTGTTTTCCTATCAGGTAGCGATTTGGCAAATATGCTGAAATTAGGAGAGTCGCTCACTTTAAAAGGACAATATTACATCTTAAACTGAATAACAAGTTTGATTTCAGCTATCTAATAATATATTTAAATGTGTATCTAATTTTTTAATATAATATGACTACTGTGGTTTATCTAACGTTCATAAAGTGATATTAAACACAATATCCCAAATATTATATTTTAGTAAGAAGTACGCACAAGTGTATCACAGATAAAATGTACATAAAGACATAAAAGAATAGAACACCTTTTAAAATTAAGATTTGAAGCAATATATTACCAAGACCCAAAATATTTTGGGAACGTATGGATTTCTAAAATTATAAGTAAAAAAATAACTTAATCTAAATATAGGAAACTCCAGTACACATGTTTTGATCTACCATCTCTTAGCTCTGACTCTGAATAATCCTTTACTTTGTCCACTCTTTAGCTGACAAATATATGCAATGAATAAACTATATTAAATGATCCTAAAGTTTCCTTCTATCTCTAAAATGTGATTTTAAGTCGATAAAAATAAAATATTTAAAACACAACTGTTCACTACTTGACATAATTTAAAATCTGAGCAATTTATAAAGCAAGCTAAATACATGAAAATTTTCACATAGATTACAGAAACATGTGAATACCACCACAGATTATCATCATCATATCATATTTATTTATTCTGCCAGACAATTGATGATATAGGAGGAATCTTGTAATCCAATCAGTAGACATGCTATAAATAATTATAAGCAGTATAGAGTGGTTACACCATACAGTGATACAGCAGAGGCAGTTTAGTTTAGTGATTAAGAACACAGATTTTGGATCTTTGAATCCCTGTGTCTGCTATCTACTAACTTATTTTGATCAAGTTACTATACTTCTCCAAACCTCTGTTTCCCTAAAGAAAGATAATAATGAAGATTAACTGAGAGGGGATATTGCATTGTCTCATTCTTAGTAAAGGTTCAATAAACAGCAGACTCTGAGCTCTATCATGCTCTTTGATGTGCTATAGGAACACAGAAGTAAGTAAGTTAATTCATGTCTGGTTAACTCCAGGAAGTGGAGGTCAAAGGAAATGTGGTATTTGCACTAGGTTTGAAAGAAATAGAGAGAGGAGGCAAGGGAAGCACATTCTAGGGAGAAGAAAAAAATATGCACAGTCATTGAGTTGAGAAGAAGTATGATAAATTAAAGGAATGCAAATAGTTTCCTGACTGGAGGAGTATGTGAGTGTGTGTATGTGCACATACACGTGCACACACGTGCACAAGCGTGCATGTATGCTGATATAAGAAAAGAGAGATTGGGAATTGAATAGAACTAATGCTTAAATATACATGTGAAATGTTATGAAATGAATTGTGTGCATAGGATTTGGAGCTTAGTCCTTCAGTGAAACACCCAAGGTTTCTAAGTAGTAAGATAATAGTATAAACAGACTTACTGATGTAGGAAGATCATGTTCAAGGCAGTGTGGCAAATCAATGGATGAAATGAGGTTGGTAACAGTGAAGCACCAATTAGGATCTATCCCAGACAAAAGCTGATAAAAACAAAAACTAGGGAGAAACTGAATGGAAGGAAGAGATACAGATTTGAGAGAAAGATCTAGGCAGAAAAGTATATGTATTAGTGAGGGTTCTACAGAGAAACACAACCAATAGGATGTCTATATATAGAGAAATAGTTATTTTAAGGAATTGGCCCATGTGATTATGGAGGCTGGAAAGTCTAAAATTTGCAGGGTGGACCAGCGGGCTAGAGAAGCAATAAAAAGCCTATGCTGCAGTTCAAGTCCAAAGTCTACCTGCTGACAAAAATTGTCCCTTGCTTGTGGAGGTCAGATATTTTGTTCTATTCAGGCCTTCAACTAATTGGATGAGGCTCATCTGTATTATAGAAGGTAATCTGTTTTAGTCCAAATCCACCAAATTAAATGTTAATCTCCTCCAAAAACACCGTCACAGAAACATCAAGAATAACGTTTGATCACATACTTGGGCACCATGACTCACATAAAATTAACTACCACTGGTATGTAATGAAGAATGATTGGAAAGAATAAGAATGAGGAAAGCAAAAAGCCAAGGATAAATAAGGTTTTTCCCTTGGTGCAGAAGGTGGCATTATCAGAAGTAAGAGAAAAATAAGAGATAGACTGTGAATGGAAGAGATAGGGCTGAATAATTAGTTTGAGTAAGTATACAGAATTTGAAATAACCGTGGGTAATTAGTGTGAAGATGTTTCTTAAAAGATTTGAAGTATGAGTCTGAAGCTCAGGTAAGAAGCAAGGGATCAGAATAAAGACCCAGAAATCACTGGCCTATCTGACTAGGAGTATAGATAATTCATGAAGATAGGGATTTTCAAACCTAAAGTTCATTAAGAGTCATCTGTGAAGTAATTAAAAAAAAATAGATGTCGGTCTCCACCCCAAAAAACACTGACTCGGAATTTTTAGAGCAGTAGCCCAGGCATCTGTATTTAAAAAGTCATGTAAATGATCCTGATGTGCAGCTAAATTTGAAAGCCACTAGCTTAAAGTTTGAGAACCACTGGATTAAAGTATGGAGTATGAAGCTAAATAAAAGACCGAAGAAGAAAGATAAAATGTAGAGAATAGCACATTTTAAGGAGAAATGGTTAGGGGAACCCACAAAAATAAACATTAGTAAGTCAGAAAGGAGTAAAGCTATAAAATGCCAAAGAAAAATAATTTTAAGGAGCTGGGTCAACAGTGTCAAATGGAATAATGATGCCAATAAAGATAAGAAATGTAAAGATAAAAGACATTCAACTTAGTTTTCTTCAGTTAAAACCCATGTGACCTATTGACAGCAAAAGTAGTGTTCAAGTCTTAGAAGTAGTAAGCTCCATTTTTAGTGCCCAGTCCCACTTACAGGGTCCCAGAGCCAAAAGTAGCTCTTTCACTAGATGGCTGCTGACCAGGACTTTTTTTCTTCCACTGAGCTAGGAAGCAAGGCAGGCACAAAACAAAATACAATTTAAAAGAAAAAGACTAAATAAACGATATCATAGACATTAGCTGGACTTCTATGTTTGGCATGTCAACCAGCAGGATGACATGCAAAAATCACTATATATATCTTCCAGCTGGAAAATGTTTCTAACTAAAGAGAGAAGGCCAGAGAATTTTCAAAAAGAATTGTTGAGACTATGAATTGTAAAAGGAATATAGCAAATCCTACTTCAATGTCACTACAACAAATGTCAAGTTTTATCTCAGAAAAGCCCTGTGTTCATCTTAACTCATATTGAAATTTGCATCAAAGTCAAGTTCTAAAATAAGATTCTATAGAACCACAGCTATGTCCATGTGACTAAAGCTTATGTCCATATGTGACTAAACCTCTCAAAACACCTAACTTAGAAAACAGACCACTGTCCCCCCTGTAGGGGAACAATCATTCATAACATTTTGTCACCATCCTGGCAGGCCAGTAGAGTATGAAATGCTTTAGTTGGGAAATTAGTGAGAATTCCCTGGAACTGAACACAAATTTCAGCTCTAATATACCAGGTTCTAATTCACTGAGTTCACCAGTACATTCAAAAATTACTGACAGCAAGCTAGTCAAGCTATAGCATATGTATGCATTATATTAATAAAAAATTTAGAAAATTTTTAATTTGCCAATTTCAGTGCATATATGTACACAGGTGTATATAGTTGAGAAATTTCTTGCTTGAAAAATGAGGATAACCAATCCTATTTCTACCTTTTGTGATAATTAATTATACTAGAAACATTTGTTGGTTTGGAAGATCAACTGAAACAAAATGTAATAGTAATATATTAAAGAGAAAATTTAAGGGTGCCTGGGTGGCTCAGTCGTTAAGCGTCTGCCTTCAGCTGAGGGCGTGATTCCGGCGTTCTGGGATCAAGCCCCGCATCAGGCTCCTCCGCTATGAGCCTGCTTCTTCCTCTCCCACTCCCCCTGCTTGTGTTCCCTCTCTCACTGGCTGTCTCTATCTCTGTCAAATAAGCTAATAAAATCTTTAAANTCCCACTCCCCCTGCTTGTGTTCCCTCTCTCACTGGCTGTCTCTATCTCTGTCAAATAAATTAATAAAATCTTTTTTNTTCCTCTCCCACTCCCCCTGCTTGTGTTCCCTCTCTCACTGGCTGTCTCTATCTCTGTCAAATAAGCTAATAAAATCTTTAAAAAAAAAGGAGAAAATTTAGCTTATTTTAACTCCTAAGATTCTCATAACTGCCAATATTTTCCATTGTATTAGTCAAATTAAATAGTCCTGGAAGGGATGCCTGGGTGGCTCAGGTGGTTAAGCGTCTGCCTTCGGCTCAGGTCATGACCCCAGGACCCTGGGATGGAGATCCCACATCAGGATCCTTGCTCAGCGGGGATCCTACTTCTCTCTCTGCCTGCTGCTCCCCCTGCTTCTGCCCTCTCTCTCTCTGACAAATAAATAAATAACATCTTAAAATAAATAAATAAATAGTCCTGGAAAGCATTATTAGCCTATCATTTCAGTACTTCCCTTACTTCAAAGTCAATTTCTTTCCAATTCAGTTCTACTATATACTAGAGCTCTTAATGCTAAAACTAATGCTCTCTGTACACCAGGAGTTTAATCACACAAGCAACACGCACTCTATTTGAAAATTGGAATCTTGCCTCACACCCTGAGTCTCATCCTCCCAGTCCACAATTGTGCCATTCACATTCTATGTTCTCATGAAATTGCTAAGAATAAGACCCATACCAATGGGTATACCCCAACACAAACATCTTATTGTATTACTCTCTGTTGGCACTTGTAATTACAACCCACCTGGATGGTACTGCAGATTAAAACTAGAAGTGAAAGGGGCTTGAGTGTCCAATTCAAAAATTTTAAGTCACAGATGCAGAACTGGAGGGTTAGAGCAAAGAAGTAACTTACCCAACATCCTACAATCAGCAAAAGATAGAGTCAGATATGCTCCTTTTTTCTATTATGTCAAGATACTACAATAATTTTTCAAGCAATTTATAACTTGAGAGTTTCTCCATGTCTGACAAGTCCACACTGCCCCAACTAGTCTATATATATATATATATATTTTTTTTTTTTTTTTCCCTTTCTGTGCCTTTCCTTAGCATCTGCCTTTTCATTTGGTCCCTCTGGCAGCTCCATTCTCCATCTTTTCATTGTGATTTATTTGTTCTTGGTATGTCTGAACAGATTTACATTTCTATCCTGAACTTCAACCCTGAAGTTGTCATGAAAAAGTGTTTTGGCTGGTTCTTGTCCCAAGGGCAGATCAGATCTACAGGGGTCTGAAGTAATCTACACTTAAAGTTATACTCTGGAGTAACCCTAGTCTCTAGGAAAAAAAACATTTTCTATCTTAGTCTTTGGGATATGAAAATCTTAGTGGTATAATGGAAAGATCTGAGAAAACTGAGAATTTATAATACATTTTATATATTTCACCTTACTCCAAACTAGAGGGACATGTTATATTTAGAGTGTTACCATATAAAATAGTTGTTCATTTCTTTGTATTAATGTATATGTTATAGGCTAGCAGTTATTTGTACTGCTCTGACAGATGTTCTTCTGATCCTGGAACTTTAAGAAAGGGAACATGAGATAAGCAGTTGCTCATTTCATAAATTTTAGAAAAAATTTATGTACAGTACAGGGTTCCGTTGACGTGCAAATGACAATAGAAACAAACACATATTGGGGCGCCTGGGTGGCTCAGTCATTAAGCGTCTGCCTTCGGCTCAGGGCGTGATCCCAGGGTCCTCGGATCGAGCACTGTGTTGGGCTCCCTGCTCTGCTGGGAGCCTGCTTCTTCTTCTCCCACTCCCCCTGCTTGTGTTCCCTCTCTCACTTGGCTGTCTCTCTCTCTCTGTCAAATAAATAAATAAAATCTTTAAAAGAAAGAAAAAAAAAAGAAACAAATGCATGTTATAATTCTCCCAGATACAAAATATAAGCAAAAAATAACATACCTTCATGTGATTTAATTATAAAGGCCTTTGTGTTAATTTTATATCAACTAGCCAGAAATACCCAAGGTGTTTTTGCTAAAATCCTGCTTTTAATTATTGAATAATTAAGATGGTGTATACTAAGGTTTATGTCTTGACACTATTTTATTCCTGTATCTAATCAGGAAAGAATAAGTGACAGATGACTGAATGTTCAAGAACCCCTGCATTACCTACAGTTGCATTTCTAAGACAAGAAATAAGTTAAGGCGGTCTACAAGTTCAAGACTGCTGAGATTAAAATAAGTAAAAAAATTTTAAGGAGGATAGGTCTTTACATTCAATAAAATCCCACTTACAACATTTTTATTCACTCAAGATTCATTGTGGGATTGTTTCATGTGTAAATCCTTCACACTTTCTCTCACTAGAGATACCTGATGAAAGGAGAAAAACAGTACTAGCAAAAAAAAGGACATTGTACAACTTGGAAAGCTGCTTTTCACTGGCTTTGATTGATGGTGACAGTTCAAATCTACCACAATCTCTCCCATCACATTCTTAATTCTAAAGAACTGCTTGTATGCTCCTTCAACCCAGCTACACTGAGTTTATTGGTACGCACACAAGACAGGCAGAAAAAAGAAAAGACTGACAGTCTTGGATAAATGTAAAAGGTACAACTGCATACACTGTGGTTAGCTTTAATAAGCACAGAAAAATATTTGTATTTTTCTGACAAGCAGAAGCCCACACTGAACAAGACAGATGTACAAATAAAGACGACTAACCACCATAGAACTGTGCCAGGAAATGCACTAGGGTGGTCGTCCAATGGTCTTCCATGGTCAAATATAAAAGTAAGGCCAATACATGATCAATGGTGGCCTTGATCCCTGACTTTCTCTGTTGAGATGCTCCCCGAAACCTTAGTCTACTCTTGGCATTCAAAAATCTGCTTTTGAAACTAAATTACCACTTAAATGAAAACATCAAAGAAGCATTAGTATGACAGAGGGAAAAGACCCATTATGTCATCCAGCTCACTTCCTTGCCAGTAATGAATTCTGCCCTCAATTCTCTTTTCTAAGAGTTAGTCTAGTCCTATTTTTAAAGTCTCAGAGATGGGCATCTATCCTCTCCCTGAGAGAATATTTATTCCACATTTTAATAGATTTCACAATTAGGAAACTTTTCCTGAAAGTCTGTCCAATTTTTCTTTGCTTAATTTCTTTCCTTGGCATTTGGTAATGGCTCAGAGTTCTGAAAATCATTCAAAGGCAGTTGATCTAGAAAAGTGTAGCTGCAAATATTCACGATGCCTGTCAAATAGTGAGAGCTTTAGAAACTGGTGGAAGTACGCCTATCATGGGCATCAGAATCACTTTGATTTCCTCTATGAATTCCATTTATGTGTTTGCTTTATGACATATGATTTATATTACCATGAATTTGAATCAGCAGAAATCATCTGAAACCTTCAATGGCATATTTTTTTAGCTTAACAGAAATCAACACAGGTCACAGAATACCACTAGGGAAAAGATCAGTTACTTATAACAAACTTCACCAAGGCTGTGGCCTAATTTTTTCCGATATGGTAGGCCAAAGCCTGGTAAGAGCATCAAAGGCGTGAGTCTCTCAAAGGAATAATTTCCTCCTTAAAAGAGCTTTAAATGTCCAATTCAAGGAAACCAAATTTGGTGATCCAGTGAGGGGAAAAAAAAAAAACCCATATTTTAAAGATATTTAACTTATCTCTATATTCGTAGATTTATCTCCTCAAGCCTTTCATTTCTCCTGCCTTATAACAAACTAAAGACAATAATAACAATAAAAACGCAAAACAAACAAAAAAGCCTCATTTAAACAAGCATTTCTGATAATTTCTAAAAATACACAATTCTAGAATAAATTGAAAATCAAATTTTATATTTTTGACAAATTAATACATATCCAGTATGGAAACATATCCAACATACTAAGCTATGTAGTATCCTTATCTGGAGAGCATACACTTATTTTCCAAATTAGGATTTCCTCTAAACAGTGTGATTTGATATAAAATACTTTTTGACCGAAACTCAAGTTTTTAATTTAAATATTCCTTTGAAAACAATTTAAATACATAAAACAAGTTTCTTTTTTTTTTTTTAAGATTTTATTTATTCATTTGAGAGAGAGAGAGAGACAGCCAGCGAGAGAGGGAACACAAGCAGGGGGAGTGGGAGAGGGAAGCAGGCTCATAGCGGAGGAGCCTGATGTGGGGCTCGATCCCCGAATGCTGGGATCACGCCCTGAGCCGAAGGCAGACACTTAACGACTGGGCCACCCAGGTGCCCCAACAAGTTTCTTTTTTAAAGATTTTATTTATTTATTTGACAGAGAGAGAGAGAGAGCATGCTTGAGCAGGGGGAGCAGTAGGCAGAAGGGGAGGGAGAAGCAGGTTCCCCATTAAGCAAGGAGCCCAATTGGGGGCTCGATCCCAGGACCCTGGGATCATGACCCAAGCTGAAGGCAGACGCTTAATCACTGACCCACCCAGGTGCCCCACATAAAACAAGTTTTAATAACTTTGAGTAATTCTCATTGTAAAACATCTAAAAGATAATGGAAGTCCCACTAACAGTAACATCAGGACCTGTAGTTTTGTCTTCCAAATATATGATGAAGTCTATCCATAATGATTTCAGACCTTAAGAATTTTTCTTTATCCTTTGCTGGCCTTTATTATCACCTTTCTGCTGTTTGTCAATAAGCCTTTTCCAATCTCATAGCAAGCCTGAAAGCAAGGGATCCATACTGGTGCAACATTCCACACTCTTAAGAATGTTTAATATGCTGAGTATTAGGTTATACTGTTGTTACTGCTAAAAACGGCAGGTCACTGTGCAAACTAGAAAGGGGTTCGTTCCTGAGGCACAAACGTGAAACACAGTAAAAAGTTGCCCCCTCTGAGCATATCAGTTAGAAAAAGTATGTTTTCCTTTCTTCTGATGTAAGGCAGTTTCCCAGACTGGCTACAGGCAGAACACAGAGCAAGGCAAGTAGACTGCTCCCTAGGCTTTAGCGCATCACACTTGCCTGGCTAAGTGCCCCCATGCAGGACACAGGAGAAACCAACATATTCAGTGACTCTGGATTCTGCATGTCATTGCCTGGGTTACCAGTCAGTGTGAAGATAGACAATAAGGAAATGCCCACCAAAGACCTCCAGTTCCCATATGACTTGGACCCTGTTTTCTAAAATAAGATCTAGTTCCACTGTGACTTGAAAAATGTGATACTTAAACTGAAATAATCAGAAACAACCTCTTCTCAGAGGGGCTTTCACAACATGAAATACTATGGGAAAAAAATTAGAGTTAGGCAGATCCAGAATCCATGTTTTAATATTTACTGGTGGTGTCACTGGTCAAATTATTTAAACTCTCTTAATCTTTCCTGATCCATATAATGGAGGTAACAATGGCTGACGGGAAGACTAAATGAAATAACCGTGAAATGCTTATTAAATAGTCTATAGAATATAGCTTTAATTCTACATGGAAAGAAGACAGGGATATATAATAATCTGGCACAGTAAACTGGCTGTTCCTTTCATTAAAGCTTGATTCTGTATATGAGTCAGTGTGTGGTTGCTACGGAAATCACTGAATAGTAAAGGTGATTACTTTAACAAATTCTTTTGTAGCATATTCACTGCAAATACCTCTGAGTAGCCTGAGGTTTATGGTTTCTTTTGGAACATTCTCTAAGAAGTTGCCCTCAAGCATTCGAATTCTTTCTAACTTCTCCCCAATCTCCATGTGGGATATGATATTTATGAGTAAAAAAATAAATAAATTAGATACCCTCAGAAATTTACTGAAAAGACTAAACAAACTTTGTCTTTTTATATGCGTGTTTAATTCTGGACAAACTACCTAATACCTTGATCCTGTTTCTTACATATTCTGCAGCAGTTTAATATTCTATGACTTCCCGGCCAATTCTGTACAGAGAACCTTAAATGGAGGGGGTTGAAGTGGGTAAACATCACAGATAAATATTTTCTGGAGGAAACTGGTCTGGCTGAATATGCAACACTAGATAGGAATTTCTGTCTTCATTTTATGATTTAGCTTTGTTGCTACCTTTCAAATAAGACACTTGTTCTTTAAAATGGAGATTATGAAAAACGGAAGAAGGGTCAGAGAGATGTAACATTGCTGGTTTTGAAGATGGAAAAGGGAGAATGCGCCAAAGAATGTGCAAGGCCTCTACTGAAAAAGGCAAAGAACAGATTCTCACCTAGAGCCTCCAGGAGGAATATAATCCTGCGCAAACCTTGAGTTTAGCCCAGTTAAATCTGTGTTGGATTCCTGGCCTCTGGAACTGTAAGATAATAAATTTGTGTTGTTTTAAGCCAAATAAATAAATAAATAACTAGAGATTATGATATTATAATTGTATAAACATTTAAACAATTGAAGAGCATTTAAACGGCTTCATAAGAAAATCACTGTATTAATCAAATACAATATATTCAACAAATATTTCTGTTTAAATGCTTCAGGGCACCTGGGTGGCTCAGTCATTAAGCATCTGCCTTCAGTTCAGGTCATGATCCCAAAGTCCTGGGATTAAGCCCCACATGGGGCTCCCTGCTCAGTGGGGAGCCTGCTTCTCCCTCTCCCTCTGCCTGCTGGTCCCCTGCTTGTGCTCTCTCTCTGTCAAATAAATAAATAAAATCTTTTTAAAAAATTTAAAAAATAAATGCTTCATATTTCCTTTCAGTTAAATAGAAAGTTTAATAATTGCAAAAAATCTAATAGAGGAGAACCCTATGGGGGGGGCTGGCCTTGGGGTTAGATTAGCAATGGGAGCATCCTGAGAAAGCTGTAAGGAAAGAGAAGCATTTTCTCACTTAAATTTCCTGTTCTATAACAATCAGTTGGGCTGCATGGAAGTCATTATGTTGTGAGCATCATCAATGATCATGTCTAAAGTTAACATCCATGAGGGCTCACTTTTCTTGAATCACTTCCTAATGTTTTACTTTACAATTACAAGAAATGCTAGATGTTTCTGTTATTCCCTAGGAGGCTTTCAAATTATGCCAATGTAATTTGAATATGGAGTTTTAGTAGACAATTACAGTACATGTTTAATAGACCCAGCCAGGACCCATTATCCTCAGGATCCTAAAAGAAATTATATGATTCCTAGATAAAAAAGAATCACGAAATTTGGGTTGAGTTCATCCACTCACCCAACAAATATTTATGGAGTACCTACCCACATTGTACTGTGACATTAGTGCTGGAGATGCGCATTAAGCAAAGTAATCATGCTGAGTTCTTGCCCTTATGGAGCTTTTGATCAATCAGGGAGATGCTCATTAATTACATGATCACACAGAAATGTAAAATTGCAACTCTGTGAAATACTCTGAGGGAGTGCTATGCTATGCAGCCCAAATGAGTCTGTACAAAAGGGGTTTTAACACAGTGTGGTCAAAAAAGGATTCACTCAGGGGCGCCTGGGTGGCTCAGTCCTTAAGTGTCTGCCTTCAGCTCAGGGCGTGATCCCAACATTCTAGGATCGAGCCCCACATCAGGCTCTTCCACTGGGAGCCTGCTTCTTCCTCTCCCACTCCCCCTGCTTGTGTTCCCTCTCTTGCTGGCTGTCTCTCCCTCTGTCAAATAAAATCTTAAAAAAAAAAAAAAAAAAGAAAGAAAGAAAAATAGGATTCACTGAAAAAATTAATACTGGNACTCCCCCTGCTTGTGTTCCCTCTCTTGCTGGCTGTCTCTCCCTCTGTCAAATAAAATCTTAAAAAAAAAAAGAAAGAAAGAAAGAAAAAAAAGGATTCACTGAAAAAATTAATACTGGATTAATGTCTGAGTAACTAGAAGAGGGAAGGGAAATTAGGACCCTGCTGTCCAAAGGCCTTGAGGAGAGAGAGGTATAAGGAACTAAAATAAACATAGTGTGACCGAATCCCAGAGAGCAGAGCTTAGAAAACAGGGTTAAGATTTACATAACTAACCTGAAAGAGACCGAAAGCCTCTGGGATTTTTAAAGCAGCAGAAACATTATTTAGATTTGTGTTTTGAAAAATCAACTCTGACTGCAAAGTGGAGAATGTACTGGAGATAGAGAAAGTGAAGGTTAATGCAGTAGTGTGGAGGACAGACCACCAGGCTTTAGTCTACACATCTCCATCAGAACTCAATTTTTAAAGTCCTTGGTAACCCCCACATTGACTAATCACATGGTCAAATATCACTCACTTTATCTAACTGCTCAGGAGCATCTGACATAATTGATCACTCCTTTCTTTTTAAAATATTGTTCCACCTGTGCTTCATTTTCCTCCTCCTCAGTCTCCTTGACTGGTTCTTCCTACCCCCTAGCAAGCTGCAATACTCCAGAGCTTTTTCCATGGACTACTCTCTCTGTGCTTCCTCCCTAGGTGATCGCATCTAATCCCATGACTTTAAATATATCTACAGGCTGACAACCTGTTAACCTATACCTTCATTTCTAACCTTATCTACTAAATTTTTATTATCTGTCAACCATGCCAAAATATATCTTTAATCTGGCCTCCATTGCTGACACCCTGTTTTTGACCACCATCTTTCACAAATAGCTTCCTACATTGTCTCTTTGCCTTTACCCAAGCCTCCTAAAATATAAACCAAATCATGTCACTCTTTTGCTCAAGCCCTCTAAGGTCTTTCAGTCTTAAGAGTAAAATCCAAAATTTTTCTCATGACCTACAAAGTCCTAAATGATCTGAAATCTACTGTCCTTCTACCCTTTCTATTCTCTTCCTTGCTAGCTTCAGTCCAGATGGCTTCCTTGCTGGCCCTAAAAAAGCAGCAAAAGCCCAGGGATCATGCATTTGCTGTTCTCTCTACCTAGAAAGCACCCTCTGCCCAATATCAGAAGGCCATCTCCCGCAGTTCCTTCACATCTTTCCTCAAATACGTTCAAAAATAAACTTTTTTGGCCACCCTCTATAAAGTAATACCCCATTTGAATCATTCCCTTTTACTCTTACTGGCTTTATTTTTCTTAATGGAATTTATCACACAATTTCCCCAAATAGAATTTATACCTCATATTTATACGTACCTTTTAGTTTATTATAAACCACCCCCACCAAAGACTGTGAGTTCTGTGAGACCTGGAAGTTTGTCCCAAATATTACTTTAAGAGACAATGTACATAGTAGGCATCCAATAAAACATCTGTTGATTAAATAAACGAATCCATAAAATCAAATTAAAAATAAATTAGATGCTGAGAATTTGGACTAAAGTGACTTAAATACAGTGAACACTCAAAAAATTACAGTTATAAGTAATTATTCATATATATTATACATTTATCCCTCAGAAATACCCACAAGGTAAAAAAAAATATATATTAGTCCTATTTGGCAGATAAGAAGATTGAGGCTCAAGAAAAAGTTGGAATTTTGCCCAAGATTCCACAGTCAGTACATATTTGAGTAAGAAATCTAATCTAAGTCTTGTAACTCCTTTCCACTGTCTCCTATAAACAACCTGGGTACTGCAAACACAGTTTGACTTTGTATATTCAGGTAGTTACATTAAAAAAAATCTTGGCACAGAAATAAGGTAACAGCTTGTGGAATACGATAGGGAAAAAGAGTCAGAAAAAGTACCTGTCAAACTCTGGCTCAGGCAATAACCCAGGTTATGACCTTAAACACACTCTTCACCTCTCAACTTTAATATTTGCCTCTATAAACTGATAATCTTAAAACTTGCATAGTACACAGTGGGATACCAATGATTAATGGTTACTGCCTGCAAAGAATTATCTAAGTGCTAAATAATATTATCATTACTAACAGACTTGGAATTTTGGTTCAGAACATTTGGCTGCTTATTCAAACCTTATCTAAACTATCTTAAAGTCTTAGGTCTTTAAAACTGGCCTTGCTAAAGCTTTCTCACTGCTTATTGTCTAAAGTGATTTATTTAGAAGAGTTTATCCTGTGAATCTTGTGAAATTTTTTAATTTCTATTTTTAAACTTATCCCTCTAAAGGAAGTAAAGAAGTATTTATTAGGAAAGCAAAACAACCTGCTAGAGAAGGGATTCCTTCTGAACTTGCCATTTGGTCTCAGCATCCAGCAGTGGATGCTGTTAATTTTCTGAATCTGTGGTTGAGTCAAATTTCACCATGGCAGTGGAATTCCTGAACTCTTCCTGCCCAACGGGATACAAAATTCAGGTACAACAAGCAAGAGGAGAGAGAACCACTGACTGGAAAATGGGCCATTTAAAAAAAATTTAACGTAGCCATTCAGTAACTTTCCTTGATAAGGATTTTAGATAATTCAATGCAGTACACCAGCCTAAGTGTTATTTTTCTCAATGCATAAATATAATTTTGACAATCTTTTATCACATAGATCATATACATTGTTTACTTAGATATTTATTGACTGTTTAATGAATGATAAGAACTTTATTAGAAGTGAAAATATAGAAATAAAGACACATTTACTAACATCAGAAAAAATGCTAATGGAAATAAACACAGGAGATTTTATGAAAGGCTCTAATTTTGACTGAGGATATATAGCTCCTATGGCTTTTGAGCAACAGATAGTGTAGTGGTTAAGGCAATAGATTCAAGCCAAATTCCTGGTTACGTTCCAACTCTGCTCGTTGCTAGCTGTGTGATATTGGGAAAGTTATTGAATTTCTATGTATCTCGTTTTTACATTGTGGAACAGAGATATTAATGGAACCTACCTCATAGGACTACTGTGAAGGTTAAATTAGTTAATATGACTCCTGTAAGATGAACATAATTATTAGAAAGAAATATTCAATTAAAAAAATATTCAATTATTCAATTAAAAATATTCAATTAAAAATATTAAAAAAGAAATATTCAATTAAAAACACACACTTTCAGATCTATAGTGGACAGAGTGAAGAAATACACACACACACACACACACACACACACACACACACACCCCAGGTGACAGCTAATGAATAGTATGAGCTTTTTGGAGATTGTTAGACAAGCTACTGTGGGTAGACATCAATCTTTTGAATTTATATAGCACCTACTGACTGGCCTGAAGCCCTGAACAAGCTGTGACATGGGATGATTTAGAGCAGTAACAAGGAAAAGAAAAACAACATAAGGAGCAGAAGGAAAGAGTACACGCTACTTTGCTGAGTTTCACAACCTGGACAATGGCCTACTTAAATCTTGAGAGCTACACTTGAAGTTGCTGAGTCTTGTTTAAACAGTTAACTCTAAGTCCCAAGGAAGTTAGAGAATCTAATGTCTACCAATATAACTTTTTGTCATAACTTACATGGATCTTCTATAAAGAACATCAAATATGTTTGGGGGAGATCATTTTGATTACGTATTGGCAAGGTAGAACAAAAGCCCTCTCATCTTCTCACAAATGGAGTTATTTTCATGTAAAGCTTTGGAGGTTAAAGAATCATCACTTCCTACATTGGTGTGTGTAAAAACAATGGTTCTGTCTAAAGTTTCATCCATCCAACTCTCTTGTTCTTTCTAAACTTTCTAAATGCTTCATATACCCTCCCCAGCCCCCAACGTACACTGGCCTGCCTCCAGCTCATTCCTAAGAGGAGATAGTATTTCCAGGTCTGTGCACACTGAATATATTCAGAGAATTCACCCTTGTTAAGGCCGGGATGATAGGAAATTTCCTACTATTACAGCAGATGAACCAGCCTTTATTTACTCAGCATGCTTGATGACAGACTTCTCATGCTGGAATGGACATTCTGGGGGTAGCCTGGCTCAGAATCTAATGCAGAATAGTTTCTGTGGGGCAACACAAATCCTGCAAAATTTTGTGTGGTTTCCCCTTAAAAGCTGTTTATTAAAAGCATCACCAATAGTTAGGAGCATCCCAGAGATGTTGGCAAGAAAATTCCACTTGTACAAATCATGTAAATATGTGTTTTTAGAGTTTTTTAAAATAATAAACTAAAACTGGTTTATATTTTTGTTGCATTTACACTTACTAAAAAAATAAGGTAATCGAGTCCTCCTTATTTTTACACAGTCAACAAAGGTTATGACCAAACTGGTTTTGAATCAGACAATATGGAAATTTCATATATCCCTATGTCTAGGATAAGCCTATAAAAATTCATGAGTGTAGAAACGACTATCCTTGATCTGCTTCTCTTCTCTCCTTGGATTGAGACTGCTTGGGTGAAAACAGAACAGCAGTTATAGAATCTGCCTCCAGTTTAAGAAAACTGTGGGAGTTAACAAGAAAACAGTAATATATAACAAATATACACATATATATGCATATATATACACATGTATGTACATATATAATATATACATATATAATACATATATATATACACTTTCCTGATCCTTCAATTTCTACAAACTCCTAAACTACCACCAAAAACAACAACAAAAAACATGATAACTCTGTACTCCTAGCTAAATATTTTTCTCTACTCCCAAGATCATTTTATTAGTGGTAACCCACATATTGCTCCTTGATAAAATAATCTATTCCAGACAGGCCCTGGGTGACTTAATGAAATCAGTTAGAAATAAAATAGATGTGTGGAAAAAATATTCAAGATAATGTTTAAAAGAATATTGCTTCTTAGTAATAGAAAAGTGGCTTTGAAAAAGAGATGGAACATATTATTTTGAAAATGTTTCTTTAAAATACTAAACACAAGCACTCTTATGGAAGAAATACAGTTTAAAGGATTAAGGTTTACATTAAGCCATGCAAAAACTGCCTTGCTAAACAGTTGCATATACAGTGAACTTTCAGAATCTGAGTATTTAAATGCATGGTATCTATTTAAAGAACTGTACAGAACTCTTATTAAAATAAAGATCTTTCTTGTTGTCATTGTTTTGTCATTTTCTGTGATAATTTTCCGACAGAATATTTTTGTTTTTGTTTTTGTTTTGAGAGAGAGAGAGAGAGAAGGCACACCAGAGCAGTGGCAGGAGGGGCAGAGGGACAGGGAGAAAGAGAAACCCCAGCAGACTACACGCCCAGAATGGAGGCTGCACAGGGCTTTATCTCAGGACTCTGAGATCAAGACACTGAGATCATGACCTGAGCCAAATTCAAGAATTGGACACTTAAACAACTGAGCCACCCAGGCGTCCCCTGACAGAATTTTTTAAAGCGAAGCACACTTATTTTCAAACATGAAAAATGGGGGGAAAATCCATGTTGTGACAACTGTAACCTATCAAATGATTATAATAGGGCTTTCTAAAATTCAGAATGGCTAGAAAAAATTTCTTTGAATTTTTATCTCATAGAATTCACCACCTTATTTCACAGAGGACATTTTCAAGTTGTTGTGGTTTTGCTACCTATCGGCAGCTCCAACTTCCTTCTGACTGTCCTCAAACTGCTTTCTTCCTAATGGTAGACCTAATGAAAGGGCCTGAGAAAATGATTGCTGAATCCACTGTTGTTGAATCCCCCACAAATAATGGACATAAGTTATTCTTACCTGCTTGCAAAGAGGTATTAATCTGAAGTATGTTGAATAAGGACCCAGGACAATTAAATTAAAAATAAGCCAGGCTCATGGTGAGTATATGGAAAAACAACTATAACATATTTTTCAACACTGGTAATGTTATTGTTACTTAGATCTTATTTGAAATAGAGACAGAATGTATCTTTCCTCCAAAAAGGGATCATAAAAGTGAAACAGGAACAAAGAAATGAGAAACACTGCATCTTTCTCAGGGTGCAGCTTTTATAAGGTCTGTACACTAGGTTATTTAACCACTTTGTCTATAGCAGAACTTCCCTTCCTCCCAGCAATTTGGACCAGAAAGACTGTAACAGCAATCAGAATATGAGTCACAGGATGTACTTAAGGTCAAGACAGCACTTAAGGAAGACCAAGTCAATACTTTTTCAAATTGTGGAAGTTTGAGGACTTTTCTTCTGTCTTTTTTCATTTGTTTGCTTTCATTTTTTTTAAAGTATTGATTTTATGTTTTGGCCTAAAGTCCTTAATACTCCTAGAAATGGGGCTAGCTTTTAAAAAAATCAGAGTTTTTGTTGTTGCGGGTATTACTACAGTTTTTAAATAATTTTAGGGAATTCTATTCTATGTGGATGGTAATACTGCCTAGTCTTTCCTGATCAAAGGTACTGATCTAAAGTTATCCTGATGTGAAGTTGAAGATAAAAAAAATATTTCCAATGAGAGCACATTTAAGTAATTGTGGCCACAGCAGATTTCATGGAATAAAACATATTCAGTGGTTTCAAGTTACTTAGCTTGTATTTCTAGAGATTCTTTTATTGAAGTCTTACTTTGAAAATCAGAATTCCTGGGATCATGAAGCTTTTTTAACTCATTGGACTGATCAGTCAATGTGCAAGGAGCTTCATGGTAATTGTCAGGACGTGTATTATGCTTAGAGACCAGTGTTGATAAGATATGTCCTTGGCACTACAAGTGATCCGTGGGGGTGGGGATGGGAGGAGGGGTAAACACTGTGTCTGGCCCAGTCTCTTAATTTCCAAGACACCTATCACCATGATGATGAGATCTGTAAACAGACATACTAACTTAAAATCAGTACATAATGTGCTAAATTCTTTATACTCTTGCTGTAGGAGGCAGGGGCAGGGAAGGAAAGAAAGAAGACTGTGTCATAGATTTAGGAAGTGTGATTAAGAGTAAGCACTTTCCTCAGGCCCTGCCTGTACCATGAGGGCATGTTTTCCCTAAACAATCTGGTTTTGTTTTTTTGGAAGGGATTGGGCTTGGGCAGTGGGATAGAGATATAATCAGAACACATATGGACTGGGGAATTCTCCTAAGTGCACTTCGTAAAGTTTATTGCTATTGGGGTAGATAGCCTATTTGTTTTTCAACAGCTCACTTATGGCGGAACTGGGTAAACTGGAATGCAGAGAATAAGTAAATTTCAATAGATTACAACACAGTAGATTTAATTCTACTTTTAAGGAAAATTTCTCCCCATCCTGACCCATAGAGTGACCCATAGAGAACTATGTTCTGCCTCCTAATGTTCAGATTTTTCCTTAGTGATGTGGGGAAAAAAGCAAAAAAGAAAATATAGATAAAATTAAATTTCCTTATAACCTGCAGCCCATTGACAAATACTTGAGTCAGGCAGAGTACAATATTCCTCCAGAAACTCCCAACCCTCTTAACATTAATATTTTGCTAGCAGGAAAAACCACCTTAGCTTGATGATAGCTAGGCCTCCAGGATCCTGTGTCTTCTTTAGCATATGAAAGTCCTTTTGGAAATTTCCGTTTGTCTTTATCTCCCCCAACTCCCAAGTATATAATCAGCCATTCCTCATAACCCCAGTGCCGTCCCTCTTACTCCCCATGGGTTCTGTGCTTTAATAAAACCACCCTTTTGCACCAAAGACGTCTCAAGAATTCTTTCTTGGCTGTTGGCTCTTAACCCCAGCACTTCAGACCACATCACTTATCACCTGATTCTCAAAAATCAACTATCTTAATTTCCATGAATCCAAAATATAATGAATTCTGACCTTTGTTCCAAGTGGAATATGAATTCAAATTGCTGCTTTTGGTTTTATTCAGCCTTCCTGAAGGCAGGGAAAACTTTTCTATTTTCCTTACTGTGTTCATACTTTTCATTCATAGAATGATGGGAACTGAGGAAATTCATTACCTTCCACAAAAGTTAATTCTAAAGTTAATAAGACATCTACTCAGGGACTTCCAATAACCTTAATTCACTGATTATAAACTCCCTGAGCATCCTTAACCTGCTCATAACATTGGCCTAACTAGAGTAATGCTGGGAATTTACTCACCATTATGGAATATGCTGGGAATACTGCTCACTATATTTCTATTTAATCTGCCTTTAAAAAATCCTTCTCTAAAAAATTGTTTCCCTTACAAGACATAATGCAAACTTTCTATTTTTAAAATTAACACAAATCCAAAATAAAAAATTTGGGAAAGAACAGTGGGGAAAAAATGCTTAAACTAAAGCACTCTACCTAGAGGTAAACTTTTAGTTTGTAAATTTTGGTGCATTTTTTAAAAGAAAAATGAAAATATTGAATTGATACAAAATGTGTAACACACAATTTTGCATCTTTCATTTTTTTAGTTATGCTATTTTCTTTTCTATGTTGTTAAATATTCTTAGAAAATCTAACTTTAAATATAAGACAACGTTCCTTGGATGCAGCACACTTTAAAGAAAGGTTTGGATGACTGCTGTTAAATATATTTGAGATGTATTTTGTTGTCTAGTGAGTGAGGATCTAACATGATTTTTTTTAAAAAAATGTTTCCAACTATTTTTCTTTTGAATAATATATAATCTTTCTCATTGGTTTCATATGTTTTCCCTAGCTTTCAAATTTGCTCTCATTCTCCTTTGATCCATGACGTTAACAGAGTGATCTTGTTTAAAAGCCAAATTTGATTACTACATTGTCTGAACAACTCTTTGGGATAGGAGGAAGACTGCAGGAGAGGTGGATTTTGTGTGAAAATAAACCAGTATATCAGTTTCCAAAATTTTAGTTACTCAGATATCTGTATAAGATGTTGAGTTTGGAGTTCAGGGATGGGCAACATGAAGATAATTTTTAAGGCATACTATTGGATTGAAATTAGTGCAAAGTAGTTCAAAGCTTGAGTTCTGTATCACTCCATTGTTTAGAGGTAAAGTAGTACTTAGAGGTAAAGTAAGCCAGGAACTAAAATTCTCAAGAATTGAAAAAATAGTGACATAGAGATCTGTTAATATCATCCGAACTGTGTCTTTTAAGAGGTTAAGTTTCTTCTTTAGCTATGCCTATAATTTTTCTGTTGGTTCCTGTCTCTTTCCTTAATCCCCATAAACTATCTTATCATTTCACATTTTTGTCACTTTTTAATTAATTCAAGGAGTTTCTTAGGTTTGTTCTCCACCTTGCCAAATTTCTGTAGTGCCATGTAAGCTTTTTTATTACCTCAAATGGAGATCTTCATTTTTTTTCACATTTTCATTTCAATGGGTTCTCAAATTGTAGTCTTCTGTTTTTACTTTATTGAGTCAAGGCCCTCTCATATCACACTGAACATACAGAACAGCTTCCAAAACGTTATGCTGATTTTGCAGTAAATCTTTTTTTTCCTCCCCAAGGATATGCTTCCCCTTAGATCTTTGGCTGATGTTTCTTTTCCTTTCTTCTGTAGGATTTCTTTATAGGCTCTAAGTAAGTTGTGTTTTGTTGTTGTTTTGTTTTATTTTCATCAGCTTGTCCTCACATAAAGACAGAGTTCCTCAGGTCCAATTTTGCCAGCAGGATGGATGTGAGAATTATCCTTGACTGTACCTGGGGGCTAAATGAATCTGTCTCATTGAATGTTGCTTGAATCATCTTCACATCAGCTTCATCAAAAGCTGTTATGTGTTGCTCCAACTGGCAGTTTAAGAAGTTTTCTTAATACATTAAAAAAATGTTCAATATCAATTAAGGAATGCAAGTTTAAAAATGAGATATCACTCTACATTCAGCAGTATGCTATAATAAAATAGAGGGACAATTAACAAATGTTGGTGAGGATGTAGAAAAATCAGAACACACACACATTGATGGTGGGAAGGTAAAATGATGCAGTCACTTTGGCTTTTAATAATTTGACTATAATGTGTCTTAGTGTGGATCTCTTTAAATGTATCCTGCCTGGAGTTCTTTGGGCTTCTTGTATGTGTAGATGTACATATTTCATCAAATAAGGAATGTTTTGAAGATTATTTTTTCAAACATTCATTCTGCTCCTTTCTCTCCTCTAACACTCAGACTCCCATATGCACATGTTGGTCCGCTTGACAGTGTCCCATAGATCTCTTAGACTCTGTTCATTTTTCTTAGTCTTTTCTGTTTTGGCTTCTCAGACTGGATAATCTAAATAGATCTATCTTCTATTTCACCAATTCTTTCTTTTTTTCTGCTCAAATCTGTTGTTGCAATTTTCTAGTGAACCTTTCATTTCAGGTATTATATGTTTAGGCTCCAGATGTTTATTTGGCTCTTTAAAAAAAAAAATCTGCCTCATTGTAGAGAGTACAATGGAGTCTGTCATATCAGTCAGGAGCTTGTGTCATGCAGGGGCCTGTATCAAGCAATGATGCAAGCAGTTAAGGTACTGCAACTAGGAAATATCCCCAGGACTATCATCAGCTGACACCCCTGAACTGATAACAAGCAGAACCAGAGGAGATCTGGAAGGACCCAAAACCAATTAAATCCCTTTAAAAAGGGAAGGATTTTGGCGGCAAATCCAGATCTTCAGACCTGACCCCTCTACGTCTGACTACTCAAAAAAGACAACTGCCGATGAAGGCTCTGCCCAGATGATCTCCGAACAGAACTGAGATCCTTCCCTGCTTGAATAGCAGAAGCAGTAAGTGCTGAGAGCTGACCAAGACAAGACCAAGGCCTTATCTCAACTATGCACCCACAGACTGATTTTGCGTTTGGTTCCTTAACTTCCTACACTCTTCTGTCATCTTGTTTGTTGTGTGGCTCATTTTCTGTCCTGCTCCGTGTGCTGTGTGAGAAGCCAAGTGTAATAGCATGGTGAATTGTCATTGAGTTGGGAATCCTGAACCTGCTTTTATAATTTTGATTTAACTTTGCTTTATGATTGAATAAAGCTAACGTTGTAGGAAGACGTTGTGTATGCCTTCATAGTGTGCTCATGACACTCTTTATTAACATTTTCTATATGGTAAGACATTATTCTCCTGGTTTCCTTTCATTCTGTGTCCATAGTTTCACTTACCTCTTTGAGCATATTTAAAATAGTGATTTAAAATTTTTATCCAATAAGTCCAATGCCAAGGATACTCCAGGGACACTTCTATTAATGTCTGCCCCCCCCATCGCCTTAACAGACCATACTTTCTTTTTTCTTTGCATGTCTTCTAATTTTTTGTTGAAAACTGGGCATTTTGAATATTATTATGTCATAGCTCTGGAAATCAGATTCTCACTCCCCAGGGTTGTTGCTGTTTGTTGTGGGTTGTTTTTTGTTTGTTTAGTGAGTTTTCTAAACTGTTTTTGTAGTCTATATTCTTTGTTATGTGTGACCACTGAAATCTGTATTCTTCTAGCTTTGTGGTCAGCTAGTGTTTTAATAGAGTTCCCTTAAAAACTTTGGAGCCAAAAAAAAAAAAAAAAGAGAGAGAGAGAGAGAAAAAAAGACGTCCTCTGTCTTTATACATTGTCTCTGTTTCGGGGCACTCCTTCAACAACTTAACCAGACTATTTACAACTCTGCCTTGGCCTTCACTTGTGCCTGTGTAGAGCCTGAAGATGAGCCAAAGATAACAGCTTAAGGTTCTCTTAGGCCTGTTCTGAGCATGTGTCCAGCCCTGGGCATATACATGGCCTCTTTGATTGTAGGACACAAGCAGGAGCTTTTAGAAGTTCTTATTCTCTCACAGATCTCTTTTCTCAGCCATTTTGATCTGTCCATTGTTTTGACTGTAAACCCTTGCCCCAGGCTGCCGTGGCCGGTGCTTAGCCTTTGTGTACTGTCTGCAAACGCCTTCCAGGAAGCCACCCTAACCCTGGGAATATTCCAAATCAGGTAGAACAATGGCAAGCCCTTGTGCTGGTCCTTCAAGATGCTGCCAAACAGGTTGAAACCCACAGCCACAATTATTTGAGAATAAGGTCTATATTGCTCCCTCTGGCACTAGCAACCTGCACCAGCATTTCAGGCTGCCATCCTCACAGCCACCACTGATCCAGGAGTGGGGACAACAAACGAGCAGGAACTTAAAATGCTGGAGCAACGGAGCAACTTCTTTCTTCAATAAGCTTTCCCCTGGGTATAATAATTGTTGGAGAAGTTTTCAGAGTTTTAAAAAAAGTTTATGACGATTTTTGCTAGCTTATTAGTTGTTTATGTAGAGGTATAAAGTTCTGGAATTCTCTAAAATGCCTAATCAGTGATGTTACCATTTTAAGTGTAGTCACTTCTGAAAACAGGTGGAGTCTCCTCAAAAAGTTTAACATGCTACATACTATATGGCCCCGTAATTCCTATTCTAGGTATTATCTGAGAGAACTGAAAGCATAAGGCCACACAAAAACTTGCATATGAATGTTCACAGTAGGATTATTCATGATAGTACCCTCCTCAAATAGAAAAAATCCAAATGTTCATCACTAATGAAATGAATAAACAGAAGGTGGTATATCTATACAATAAATACTATTCAACCATAAAAAGAATGAAGTAGTGATACATGCTAAAGCATAAGTGAACTCTGAAAACATGCTAAATGAAAGAAATCAGGCAAAAAAAGATTCATATTGCATGATTCCATTTACATGAAATGTCCAAGGTAGGCAAATCCATAGAGACACAAAGCAGATTAGTGGGTGCCAGGAGTTTGGGAGGAGATATGGAGAGTGATGGCTAATATGTATGGAGTTCCATTTATGGGAGATAAAAACGTTCTAGAAATGGGTAATAGCAATGTTTGCACAAGTTTATGAATATACTAAAAATCTCTGAACTGTATACTTTAAAATACTGAACTTTATGGTATATGAATTATATATCAATTTTTTTCTTATAAGTAGTAGTTTCTTATCCAAATTATTTCTTCTCCTGGATATATTATAGAGCTCTTAGATAGCATAAGTGCAATGGAGATATATATCTCCCAAGGTATTTCCTAACTGATAGTTCTTACCCATAGGGAATAGATTCCAAGGATGTGCTTTCATGGTAAGGCTAGTTCTTATGCACTTTGTTTTGTTTTGTTTTTCAGGAACCCATAATTTTACTTATACCCAAGTTGATATTATCCTAAAATATGTGGCACAGTTCAAAATATGGAATTAGATAATTTATAAATACAAAAAAATTGAATCTAATAACTATTCATCAATGTTTATATAAAACAAGCCAAAGAAGCAGAATTTCTATGATAACAACATTGTATTTTTATACCTGTAAGGTATTTTATTTGTTAGGACTTGCTGTAATATTTTTGACTTAGGATTTTTTTATACCACATACTAACAAATCGTCTTCATGTTTAACACTAAACATACTGGAAACTTTCCCTCTCACATAAAATGAAACTATTTACCCTATGGTTCACTAAATCACCAGAAAGTAGCTCAACCTATTAGAAGTGCTAAGTCCCAGTATTTTTTCACATGCTAATTATACTGTGTGCCAAAGAGAGTGCAGACTTTACACAGAATGTCTACCAAAGGTTACAACACCTTTTGTAAACTCTTTCATAAGACCTAAATAAATTGAAAATGAAGATATGAGTCATTCTTGAATAACAACACATGAATTTTTTTTGAGTTTAGAAAGGAAACAAGAAATAAACTATAGAAAAATATATTTTTTGAGTGAAATCTTTGATTCTAGTATTACACTAACCAGATCATTTGCCCTAAAAATACTACTAACAAATACTACTACGAGTATTTGTAACAAAGGTTTAGGGAGTAAAGGAACAATATTTACTGTAAAAAAAAAATGGCTCTTATATAATAAGACATATAAAAGATAAGAAAAATGCTCTAACATTGACTTTTTATTAAACATCCTGAAGATTAGAATATTTTGAAAACCTATTCTCATTGATAAATTGTTATTTCTAATCTTTATATTCCTATCAAATATACACACATACACTGTTATGAACTGAATGTTTGTGCCTCCACATCCCCAAGTTCTTATGCTGACAATCTAATTCCCAATGTGATGGTATTTAGAGATGGGGCCTTTGCAAGGTAATTAGAATTAGATGAGGTCATAAGGATGGAGCTATCATGATGGGATTAGTGCCCTTTTAAGAAGAGACATGAGACAGTTTGCACAAGGAAAGGTCAATTTACCACATGAACTGGAAAAAGCTTCCTACTAAACCTGCAAAATTCCTTGTAACAATTTGACTAATATTTCTTTTTTTTTTTTTTTTAAGATTTTATTTATTTATTTGACAGAGATAGAGACAGCCAGCGAGAGGAAACACAGCAGGGGGAGTGGGAGAGGAAGAAGCAGGCTCATAGCGGAGGAGCCTGATGTGGGGCTCGATCCCACAACGCCAGGATCACGCCCTGAGCCGAAGGCAGACGCTTAACCACTGTGCCACCCAGGCGCCCCTTGACTAATATTTCTTTATAAGTGCATCTATATGTAATGATACACTTGTTATTGTATCCACAGCTACTGTAGAAGATTCTGAGTCCCTCTTAAAAGATATTTTAGGAGACTCTCATTAGAGCAGTTAATACTATTGTATATTTCACAGTGGTTAAAATCATGTTATAATTACTTAGTCATTTGAAATTGGCTAATTCAGGGTTAATTGCTAAATAAATACTCGGTGGCAAAAAGAAAGCAGGTTTATTTTAGAGCAAACATTCAAGTTTTTGATAATTCAGTCTTTTGGTTCTGCCAGAGTTTGCTTGATGCATTCCATGTAGACAGACAACTCTAGCAGGCTTGAGCAGGTGCTATTTGTGAAATCTAGTGGGATTAATTCTTTGTAGTTTAACAAACACAAGCCATATTATGCATTAAATCAACTCAATGTCAGCCTCCTAAAGAATTATTTAGCTTATACAAGACATAATCTGTTGCTAAGAGAGATAAAATAATAATTATTATTATACCAGGAAAGTGTTGTAACCTTCTGACCAAGACCTTGCTGACATTTTAGGTTTTTGCATGAATTGAACTTGTCAAGTTTATATAGACAGTATTTGCACTGATTTCATTTCACATGTGTTATTGCAAAGCTTATGCTGTACTTTTCAAACAAAGTATAAAAAAGCCTGTCAAATAACATGGAAAATCCTGGAAGGACATGTGCTGAATACTCATGACAGGTCAAAACAACAGTTTGTCTTGGTCTCATCTTAGTGCTATAAAATTCAGGACCTAAAGGGAAAACATGTTATGATAGGATTTAAAACTACTTTTTTTTTCTAGTTTAGACTAATATTAATGATTCAACATATTTGAGAAATAAGCCACATAGTACATGCTGTAGCTTTACTGACCCAGCAGTATGCTCAGAACACTTTTCTTGTGTAAAAACAAAGCAAGTACAGATACTAATACTGATTGTAATTTAAGTAAACACTGACAGAACTGAAGTCTTCAAGAACATATGACTGACCACCATTTACCTTTGGTGTATTACCTACAGAATATGTGCAAGCATTGTTTAAACCAAGAGAATTTTGCAGTGTACAACAGTGTTATATTTAATACAAATCCTCTAGGGTAGAGGCTAAGCAATTGGATCACTATCAAGAACAGAATGTTTTTAGTTTTGATGAATGTTCTAACCAAGAGTAGGATTCCAAATGAAACCCAAGATACTGTGATAGGACTGACCAGTAAAAAATGAATTCTCACCAAAACCAGGAATTAAGTGAATGAATGACAAATAGCTTTAAAGATTAAGGAATTTCATTTAAAAAGTCTTCTTCCTAATAGGCACAGTGCAATTGATAGTTTCCATACATTAATTATCCTTCTTTGTAGTTATGCCAAATAACTAAATGGTCTTATGATTTTGAAAATGCTATTGGTTATACTTTTGTCATAATCAGAAGCTATACTAGCTTCCTATTAAATGCTATACAAATGTTTGTAACCACAATACCAAGCATGTTTTCCACTTATTAAGTATTTGTTCTTCACTTTGATTTACCACTGTGTCTCATCTTTTCTGTTGATTTACAGTTGTCAGAGTTGAACTACAAAGCAGCTAAGAAACCATGATAAATGGGAATATGCATGCAATAAATAGCAGACTAAAGTGATGCATCTGTTTTAGAGATCTATCCTGCCACTTGGCTAGTTTCATTTCCTGAGTAAATAACTATAATTTTCTTATTATAAACCTTACTGAACTCATGTTCAGGCAGCTGTGAATTTCTAGAGTTGCTCTACCGAGGGATGGTCTATTAACCATTTAATATGACTTCTATCCTAAATTTTCATGGCCATAGAAAAAGTTCTAACAACACAACTCTTAGCATAATGTTCAAGTTTTAAAAACTCAAGTCTGAAGGCAGTCACAAGAGTCTGCTGTTCTAAAATTGTGAACATTTGTCCTTAGCTTGATTTTGAATTGTATAGGTCATCTTTAAATACCCACTAATTTTTCTGAATAATAAAATTAAAGGTTATTCAAATTTGTATATAGTATTCTTAAATACTCCCATCTGTAATGTGGAATTAAACAGTAAATGAAAACACGATAGGATTTAAAAATGGCACATATATCTTATAACTCCTATTTATGAATGCTGCCCCAAAGACAGGAATGAGTCTGAATCAAAATAATATTTCCTTTTTTTCCAAACTTGTAATTTTTTGTCATGTAAGGAACTGTGTATGCAGATATTCACATATGCATTATATCTCTGGTGTTTACTTGCACCTTAATTAGAAAACAGAATTTGAACAAAATTATTAAGGGCTTATTAAATATTATTGTAATTATGACAAATTTCATGTACCATGCAGATAGTACTCAAGCCTAGAGCATCTTTATTATGAACAACAGAGCACTTCAAGAAATAATTTATGCCTTCAAATTAACAAATTATATGTGTTAATAGCTCAACTTCCTCTTCATACTGATTTCCATCAATTGTCACACTTATTCAAAGATTTATTCAGGAAGAGTCCAGTCATGCTAGTACTCTGCTTTTCTCCATGTTGTGTTTTAGTCATTCTCACAGATCATCACGAATTAACACTTATCTTTCTCTACAATCTGAAATACAGCGAAGTCGGCTAAAAATGGAATATCTAACATAGAAATATATATATATATATACCCATTTCAAAGAACCAAAATATGTAGATGGCCTCATATTGCCTGAGCTACTCATTGAGTCAACTTACTTCAGAAACAGCGTGGGATATCATAGCAAAGACTCAAAATAACATGTTGTATGCAGACTACAAATGTTTAATTAGCAATCAAATTAATATTTCAAAAGCTTATAAATGTAGTATATTTTATTAGAGAATATACACCTTCTAAAATTTTTACCCAATTTTTAATTTCCTTTATTACTCTGGGAAAACAGGTATGTTATATTAAGTGATTGCTTTCACTGACAATTAAATTCAACTTAACCTTTATTATACGTTCAAAATATAAGATTAAAACTATTCAAAATGGATAATAACCCCTGGATGACTATGACTTCTAGGTGGTTTTCCTCCTATTTCTATCAATCCTATTGAGGAACAATCATATCCTCCTAAGAAAGGGCTGATTGTCCTTTGCCATAGCAACAAGTGACCACCAGAACCAAGTTTTTAAATATTCCAGCAAATAAATAAAAACTCGTTCTGTTATCAAACCTCAGAAAGCCAGCCAATCAGTGACAAGCAGCTGTTTCTGAAGTCAGCAAACTAGCAGCAGCCTCACTGAAGTGCATATATTTTACACAAGTCAAGTAGTCAGTCTTGTTCAAATAACCAGTTTTGTAGCAAAAAAAAAAAAAAAAAAAAATCAATCCCTAAATTCTACTCTTGCTTCTGAAAATCCATCAAACCTTGAACACCAAGCTTTCCAACCCCCTAAGTAAAATTAGCTCTCTGCTTCCTCAGAAAGACTGTGCCTTAAGAGTAGAACTCTGCTTGGGTCAGTTGGGTGGCTTAGTCATCAAGCAACCGACTCTTGATTTTGGCTCAGGTTATGATCTCAGGGTTGTGAGACTGAGTCCTAGGTCAGGCTCCATGCTGGCCACGGAGGCTGCTTTGGAGTCTCTCTCTCTCCCTTCCCTGCCTTAAAAAAAAAAAAAAAGAAGAGTACAATTCTTCCCGATTTAGCAAGCAGTAAGTACATTTAGGTTTTGTGTTGGATGTTGAGTGATTATCTTTTTTACACTGTAATTATGATAGGTCAGTGTGAAAAGCAGTAGCATTATCTCCTTTAGAATTGAATACAAAGCTTAAATAAGTAAAGGCATTTATTTTTCTCAATTAACAGGAAGTCTAGAAGAAGGAGGAACCAATAGGGATAAACGAAGTAATCAAAGGCTCAGATTCTTTCTATTTTTATGCTCAGCCATCATTGCTGACATCTTAGGGGGAAAAAGAAAAGAGGAAAACAGATTTTGGGTAGGTAGCTAACAGTAACTGCCATGATAGTACAGCAGTTAAGAGTTCCGTTTCTGTAATTATTTGCTCTAGGTTAAATTTTTTGTTCTTCAACTTATTAGTGGCATGACATTGGATAAATTATTTAACCTCTCCCTAAACCTTAGTTTTGTCTGTCTTTTCTCTGTTTCTACAGAGAACTTCAGTAGGAATTAAATTATGTAATAACTGTAAGGTATTTAAAACAGTAACTGAGTAATAAATATTGGTATCATTATTACTATATAAATGTACTTATGTTCACTGCTATTGGTTTTTCTTAAAAAGTAGCATCACAGGTAATATTAACTCTGGTGAGTTTTCTATGCAGAAAAGATAGAAGAGCAAACTAAGGTATATTTTTGCCCTGACAAAATTTGCTTAACAACTTAAAAAAAAGTGAGAAAAAAATTGTACCAGATTATATTGATAAAAAGTAAGAATAAGACTGTTTGCATTTTAATTTTAGCTTCCTTTGACTTTAATCTGCAAGTTTTCATTTTTAAAGAAATCTAGTCTAAACATGGTGAAAATTATTGACTGGTCCAACTTCCAAAAAAAAAAACAAAACAAACAAACAAAAAAAACAACCACACACACATTTGATGAAAGTTCATGAACTTTGGCAAAACTTTTGTTGAACCTCCCTGAGTTTCAGGTTTATTTGAAACTAGAACCAGGTGAGTCTCAGATTTTGTTATTAATGTTTCACAAAGTTCTACAAATAAAACATGATTTACGCAACAAGTAGGATTTGATCCTTAACTGTTGCTGTCTCCTTCAAAATTTCTCAGTACTTACGTCTGACTTTTTATGCTTTATACAGTAATCTTCAGGCTTCTCCTTATATATTTTTAAATTTTATTGTCAGGAACAGGGATAAATAATATTCTTATTCAATAAGAAAAATATCTTTTCATGGTAAGGTTTTCATTGACAATTCCCAGAAATTCACTCTTTCCCTGAGAAGGGTATATAATTGCATAGGGATTTCTTCCTCTTATGTAAATAAATGCAAGTATATTTTTGCTTAATTTTTTTTTCAATTTTTTTGCTTAATTTTTTTTTTCAATTTTTCAGTGTACACATATTAATCTCAAATGGATCAGCTTCAGTTCAGGATAGTTACTTATGTATATTCTATATACAATGATTTTAATGTTCCACATTCTTCATTTCTTGATAAATACCACAGTGATTATTTACTGACATGTCATTTCTTATTTTAATACAGAGAAAAAAGTGACAAAAATGACATGATATATATTCTAACTTGTTCAGTAATATTGTGTTATATAGGACCCAAGTCAAAACATTTCTTTATTTTTATAATAATTCACCTTTTTATATCAGTGAAAACAAATCAGTGACAAAATCCTTGTGAATACAGACTTCACAATTATATTAGGTGGGTACTGAAATGTTAATAGGTTATAAAATTCCCCTTTTCTAGGTAACATGGTATAGAGAAGACAGCATGCTTAAGTAATTTGTCAGCAATTCAGTGGGTACTTCTCCCATTGTAAAATGCATGGTGAAAAAAACAGATCATGGAGAGGCCCTTGAAAGGCCTGTAGTGTAACACATATGTAAGAAAGTAAATCAGTGAGGACAAAGTTGTGTAATGTAAATTGAATTAAGTACAAAGAAAAAAATAATCCAAAAGCAAGAAGAAACTGTTTTTATTAGTTTTGTGTGTTATTACAAGAGTGTGCCTGTATTCACTTATTTATTTTTTTAATTATACTTTATACAGCTTTCTACTGAAAGAAATAAAGATAGAAAAATGATCCAAATATGAGGCTCAATGAACTTTTCACAAAGTGAATTTTCCCATGGAGCAAGCAGTGAGATTCAAATAGAGTGCTACCAGTATGTTAAAAAGTCTCCTTGAGCTCCCTTCTAATCACTACCCACACCATGTTTGAAGAGTAACTACTAATCTAACAAAATGGGTTTGTTTTATATGGTTTTGAAACGTACATAAGTAAAATCATACAGCACGGACTCTTCTTGCATCTAATTTCTTTCACGTAACATTACATTTTTAAGGTTCATTAATGTTTGGAATATAACAGTAATTTCCTTACTCTCACTGATGTATAATATTCATTTCTTTATCCATCCTATTATTGGTGGACATTTTCGCTGTCTCTAATATTTTTATGAATTTCTACTGTGTGTGAATCTAGAGTAGAACTGCTGTGCCATAAGATATGCATATATTTGGCTTAGAGAATACTGCCATACAGTGGACTGGTAAAAGGGCTTTTTACCAATTTACATTCCCACCAAGTGTATGAACATACCTACTGTTCCATGTTCTCTCTTTTCATCTTTGCAATTTTCAACTTAGCTATTCTGATAGGTAGCTAGTAGTAGCTTACCATTTTTTATTCGAGTCCCCTTTCATCTGTTTGTTGCACAATGACCGTGACTTTTTTTATTTATTAGATTGGCTGTCTTTTAAAATTATTTTAGGAGAACTTCATATATTCTGAATATGAGTACTTTGCCAGAAATATGAATTGCTAATATCTCCTTCCTCCATGTGGTTTGCCACTTCACTCTCTGAATGCTGTCTTCTGATAATCGAAAGTATTTGATTTTAATGCAGTCTAAGTAAGCAATATTTCCTTTTCTAGAAAGCAATATTTTCTTTTCTAGCAAACTTTTCTATATCCTATTTATTTGTTTTGCTTAGACCAAACAATACACCCTGATATATTAAGCATGTGGGCAGCTAGTTTGTGACTTTTAGGCAATTAACAAAAAGACTAAACTGAATTTAGGAGAGAGATATAATCAACACTGTGCTTTAGATAGACCAGTGACTGAAATGGATTTAGGGGAGAGAGCCTTACTGCAGGTAGGTCAATGAGAGAATATGTAATCACTTGTGTGAGCGATAATATGCCTACAAACTGAAGCAGTAGCAGGGAAATTAGAAGTGAAATAATTCCAGATTTAGACGATTAAATTAGTACAACTTGGTGATGACTAAAGAAAGAGAAAACAGAGAAATCATGAATGTTGGCTATCTGGCTTGGGTGATTAGATAGCAATATCATTAATTAAAACCAGGGCCTATATTTTGATGAGCACGTTTGACAAAAGTTAGTTTAAGCTGTATTGAGTTTAAAATGCTTACGGGATGTGTATGAAATACAGATCTGGGTAACTTTTCTCTTCTTTCTGTTCCTCTTCATTTTCTATTTTTTAAAGAATTAACATATATTAAATTTGTAATAAGACCAAAAAACAATAAAAATACATCTGCTTCACTCCTCTACCCACTCATACAGTCAAATATGAAAATGAGTGACAGCTCACTGACCCAGAATCCTACTTCTTAATTGTCACTCCTAGTGCCCATGTGAACCACACTTACTTAAGTCTTCTTCATGGATAATCAGATTCAGGATCCCTGATCCAGAAATAAGTCCTGTTTCCACATGGTGTCCGAGGCTCAATAATCAGTAAATCTTGGTAACTTTCATTTACTGGACTGGCTTTGGCCTCGTTCCCTTGTTTCTGATCTGCTCTGTTCTCAGGTCCATCTAGGTCTGTGGCTATTCCCTGAATCTATTCCCCTACAGCTCACTGTCAGCCTTGTTCTTATCATTTATGTTCTCTGGGGAACAGGGTTCTCTCTCTTATGTATAGATAGACCTTTTTGAAATCAGAATTGAATATTTGCTGATAAATAGATCCTTGCACCTGCACCCTGCATACTGTTTACAAACCCCAATGTCGAGTGTTCAATGTCTTTTTTGTATAAGTCAATTCACTAACTTAGGTTACTTGTTTGGACCCTTTAGGCATTTTGGTTTGCTACCCCAACAAAATAAATGCTTTAAAAAAAAAAAAAAGAACCATTACAGACAAGACTATAAATTTAAAGAAAACTATCCAGCATAATTAGCATGTGAGTTGTTCAGTATCTCAGTTGATGCTGCTTCACTGAGCAAAAACTGATTTCCTAATGAAGACACATAGAAGGAGGAGTCAGATTCAATTAGTCTGGGAAAATAGTTATCCTCAAGAGAAATGTTAATTTCTCATTGCAATAAAAAATTATATACTTCCTGACACATTTTGAAAAAATAGTTATACAAGTGGAAACAAAATAAAGAAACTGGAAGTATCTAAATATCTATTTTTAAAGATCTTTTGGTGAAAAGTGTTAAGGGAAATGATAAATAGTTGCTTGCAGTTTAGGATTATGACACCTTGGCTAAGATGTTATATAGTAGCTGTTACCATTATATCTTGGAAGGAAATCAGAACCTAGATTTTCCTCGTATTTCACATTTCACCTCATTCGGCCCCCAACCACACACAGAGCGAAACGTTTTCCAGCGTTGTCAACATCACGTATGTTACCACCCAGTTGACCTAGAGTGCTGATATACTGGGCTGTCAAAGAACACTGTGCAGGTCATGCTTGCCAAGTCTAGATGCACCATTTGCTACCCTAAAAGTGAACAGTGACCGATCTGCCAACTCAGTAGCCTTGCCAGTGTGAATTAACTCACATTCTTAAGAAACAAAACTCTGAAGACACAAAATCAAACTCTGAAAATGTTTTATAAGACTTTCATTTTTAGGTCTGAGGATATGACCCATCATTGACTGTAATATAATAAGAGAGACACTGCAAATGAGAGTTTAGGCCAGTATAGCCAGCAATACTCCTGCTCAATTTCCTACCCCCAATTTTTACTTCCTTAACTTCAGCACTTTTATTCATGTTTCAATTAACAGTCACGAGTGCTTTGAAACAGAAAAGCTTGTTGCTTCCTCCACTAACCCAAATGACAAGCTCCCATTTGCCTTCTCAGAAAAGTTTCTCCTTTTCACCGGAAACACTCCCAGCCAGTATTCCCTCTGTGTCTCATAACAAAGCCAGCATCACAACCCAGGCAGCTCTGCTCTCAAGGGTTTTTCAGTAGTTCAGTTGGTTGGGAGGCAGTAACTGTCATTTGACCCTTGTATTGCACATATACACAAGCTAGATGGAGAAACAAGGTGGGCAGAGCTGAGAACTGAGTAAGGAGAAGGAAGAGAAAGAGACAAAAACAGAGTTTGGGATCTAAAGAGCCCAAACACTATTTTGTTTGGCTTTCAGGCATGGCAGCTTAGCAGCAGGAAATGTCAGCTTATTAAAGACTTCACATGGCATCATCAGACGACAGCCATCAGACTGCTTGGCAAGGTTCCCAAGAGCACACTGAGGGGAGAAAAACAATATGAATCAATATGAATGTCTTTATTTCCTTTCTAAGAGAGAAGAGTTTACGAGGCTGGCTCATTTGGCAAGCTGTTAACAGAACTAATTTGATTGCATTGGCAAGGATAAGAGGATGCATAAGGAGATCTCTCAGCTCTGATACCAGCTTTGAGTTCCAGTGATTATCCTGTATACTGTTGACCTGATAATCACTGATGTGATAGAGCTGTCTCGGGTTGGCAATTGCAGAAACATCACCAAAGGAAACCATTGTTGGTTAAAGTTGGCCATTTTCATGTGTAAAGAAAAAAGGTGTTTTTTTTTTTTGTCTGAAGCAGGGCAGAGCCAGAGCCACCCTCAGGTCTATTATTTTGGGGGTCAATTTTCAAAAAAGATTCATTTATCACGCTTATCACACCTGCAAATATACCACTTGTGTTATCTTCCTCACAGTGTATAACTTTGCTCTTACAACTGCTGGCCAAAAGCACTTGCTATTAGGGGATAGATGCTACTTATCTAAAGCTCAGAGCCTATTGAATCATTTGTTATATTACAGAACTTTAGTTTCTTCTTGCCCCAAAGTGAAAGAAGAAACACACTCACCTCTCTAGTTACATGGCACCATGTGTTTCATCCCCTGGAAGGGAACAGAACACTGAAGGAGAAACACATTGTAAGTTCCATGAACATCTATTAGTCTATTGACTAGTCTGTGTGCTTTTGTTTCCCTTGGCATACTTGATCAGCAGCTCCACTAACCAGTTTCCAGAGCCTCTGAAGCTTTATTGCTACTAAAACCCATAGCTAAACATAAAGGAGCAAATAGAAATCAATACACTCTGTCTTCACTAAGATTTTTAAGATATTCCCCCAACAACTTCCTCACTCATTACAAAATGCATATGCCACTGAAGCAGCAGACATGGATTCATTCACAGTTGAGGAAGTTGCCTTTGCCTTCAATACCCATGCCGGTATCCTTTATTCTTCTTGGCATCCATCCCTTTTAATCACACCATCCTTGGAATGCCAGGCCAGGCAGATTTAGTCACTAAGAAAGCCCACAGGGATCTGCTAGCGGCAGACAGAATAAAAGGGTGTTTGTGGCTAAGCAGGGACTCATGACCTCAATTTCATCCCAGATGCTTACAACGCTTCTTCATACCTAGTGAACCACAATGAACTGTGGAACAATTGTCAATTTCTCAAAGAGGCTCAACTCTGATGGCCTTGGTTATTGCTTCAAAAGATATCTTAGATTCTAGGGGCGCCTGGGTGGCTCAGCCGTTTAGCGTCTGCCTTCAGCTCAGGTCATAATCCCAGGGTCCTAGGATCGATCCCTGCATCAGGCTCCCTGCTCAGCAGGAAGCCTGCTTCTCCCTCTCATGCTCCCTTTGTTTGTGTTCCCTCTCTCGCTGTCTCTCTCTGTCAAATAAATAAATAAAATCTTAGAAGAAAAAAAAAATGATATATCTTAGATTCTAGACCACACTTGAAAATATGGTCTGCTCCTCCAAGGAAAATAGATTTTCTTTATTTTATATATGCTCACCTGTCTCAGGTTACCACACAGTGCTATAATGATAACTACCACTCTAACTTTGCTCATTACTCACTACTCCTTTTTGTTTGTATAGAATAGGTGATAAGTTAAGGATCTAGAATATATTAAAATAGGTGATTCATTTAATGGCATGAGTTATATTCATACTGTTCATTCAACCAACAGTACTTATGTAACTCACACTACATGTGCAAGTCACAATGCACAGTAAGAAGGAAGATAAGTTAAAAAATGCATGAGTAAGTTTCCAGGCGTTATTTAAGGGAATAAATATATTTTATTTTAATAGGCCAAACTACTTTACTGAGGGTTAAAACTGACATTTATTCTTCATATGGTGTGATCCAAACATAGGTATGTAAGTCAAGGCTTTTTGTAACTAACAGAAATAATTTCTTGATAACTTAAATCAGAAACAAGAAATTAAAGTACATTGCACAGCTCACACAACTTCTAGGAAGGCCAGAGAACTAGGTTTAGAGGCTATGTACATAATCAGAATTGACACCATAATGCGGAACTGTCCAGTGAAGCCACCACTGCTGCTATCACCAAACAGACTCTAGTATTGTCTTTAGAACTTTGACTACTATTGGCCTGGAAACTAAAGAGTTTCCTCTTCTCATAGCAAAACGAATTTTACGTGGCACCTATTTCTTTCAGTCATTAGATCCTAAATCAAAGTTTGGGATTAGAGTATCTGATTGACAGATCCTAATTCATGTGCACACATCCTAACTGCACATAAGGTTGGAAAAGGCTGTATTCAGCATTTATGTCCCTAAATTAGGAGATGGACATTGCCAGAATTCAGAGATGGAGAAAGAATAATCATTTGACTTTTTGACAAATAATTAGTGGCTTTGCTTCAAAAACCAAGAGCCTCTGCTGCTATTCTTTTATCAGAGTTTGCTACAAACTCCCTGGAGATCTTTATTTATCACAAACCTATTAGTAACAATTCCTCAAGACATAAGTAGCATCAACAGCTAGAACCAGGTGGGAAAACTTCTCTTGTTCTGAACTTGACTGAAAGTTGGTAGCTTTGGTAGCAATCCAGTAATGGATCAGAGAAATACATCCAAATGAGGTATATGTCCTCTTCAAAATCTAAAGATGTAATGAAAACGTTGTGCTTCTTTCTTAGTGGTATGAGAATAAGGTGCAGCAACTCACCCTGTACTGTGAAAATCCCAGACTACTAGATCAGTATTACTGATTTTGTTCTTTTGCCTCAGTTTCCAATATGAATGTATAAATCCTGTCTTTATTTAAAATATTATATTTTATTTGTTATGTATTATTTGGCAGTGATGATGTTTTTCTGATTATTGCATTAAAATATTTTCTATCTTGATTACTGAGTTTTTTAGTGCCCCCCCTAAACTGTGTACCCTCAAAGAATGTCTCACTAATGTTGGGTCTGCTTTCAGTCAATTCTCAGGTATATACAACTTTCCTATTTCCAGGAGCTCCTATTATATTAAGGGAGACAAATAGAACATGTACTCTGGAGAACATAAAGTTCTGGGTTGGGGTATGTACATTTGAAATAGGATAGCGGGGATGGTCTCACAGAGTAGGTGACATCTGAGGAAAGACATGAAACAGGGAATAGAGACCTAGATTCAATGTTCACACAGATCATATTGGATCTTAGAAGGCTACTCATTGACATGGGCTTAGGAACCTGGTGATCAAGTGACCATTGCCAAGTGTCTTGAAAGATCACACATTTGGCTTATCATCCAGTCACGTGTCTATTAAGATAAGCTTTCCAGGGGTGCCTGGATGGCTCAGTCAGTTAAGCAACTGACTCTTGGTTTCCGTTCAGGTCCTGATCTCAGGATCCTGGGATCCAGTCCCCCATGGATCCCTGCATGGGGCTCCACACTCACCAGGGAGTCTGCTTAAGGATACTCTCTCTCCCTCTCCCTTTGCCGTTCCCTCCACTGTGCTCTCTTTCCCTCCCTAGCTCTCTAAAATAAACAAATAAATATAAAATATATATATAAGCTTTCCCTCCTTGCCTCAGTAACTAAGGTCTCTGCTCCATTACTTGGTCTCTGACCCTTGGGGATTCTGGTCTCCCCACTGAAATCTGGTGTCCAATTTAATACATTAACTCCCACAGTATCTCTGGCCAACATGAAACACTCATGCTCATCTAGGCCTTTAACTACAGTTTCCAGAATGCCCTGAGTGCCAATTACAACGTAAAATCTAAAAAGAGAAGGGTTATGGGCTTATACTTTTAAAAGTAACTACCAGATTTTGTAATTATATGTACATGTTTATATATATTATTGCATTATCATTATATTATTACATTTTATTATTATATTTATTACATGTATAATTTTATAAATATAAAAATCTGAAGGATATGTATAGAAATAGATTATCAAGAAACTAGACCAAATAGGAAAAAGATCATTTTGGACTGAACTGAGTTTATCAATACATATGTGCATTTACCAGAATTCAGTGTCCAAGCTTAAGCAGCTGGGAGTGGTTCTAACTTGTTTGCCTGGTTGTTTTTATTGAAACCTGGATCAACAGTGATCTGAACTACAAAAAAAAAAAAAGAAAAGAAATGGAGATGTCAAAAATTCCTTGGGGGGCGCCTGGGTGGCACAGCGGTTAAGCATCTGCCTTCAGCTCAGGGCGTGATCCCAGCGTTCTGGGATCGAGCCCCACATCAGGCTCTTCTGCTATGAGCCTGCTTCTTCCTCTCCCACTCCCCCTGCTTGTGTTCCCTCTCTTGCTGGCTGTCTCTATCTCTGTCAAATAAATAAAAAATCTTAAAAAAAAAAAAAAATTCCTTGGAATAGCATGAAGAAGGAATCTACACACTTAGGGAATTCTATCCATTGGAGTACATTTATCACATGTAATTTATCCACTAACCCTTTCCCTTTCCCTTCAAGAAGGCTCTGAAGACTGCTGTCAAGACACTGAGAAATAGGTTTTTGAGAAACATATTGTTATTTTATTAAACGTATATTTGTTAATCTGGATATTTTCAACACATGCTTAAATAGAATTACTATTTCCTGAAGAATGTCCTTGCTCCCAATGTTATATCCAATTTATATCATAAATAAGACATAACTATCATATGGCAGGATATGCCCCAGTTTATAATTGATGTGAAAAAAATCAATATGGAAAATTAACTCTCTTGCTTTAAGGATTGGTAAAGTTTCTCCTAATAATATTTTATGTACCTTAATGTTTTCACTCTAAGACAAAAAGCTTATTTATTTTTATTTTGCAAAATATTATAAATTGAAGGGATTCCCATTGCAATGAGTATGTCTAACTATTTTTCCAAGACTTCAGAAGAAGGTAATAGCTCACTAACTAACCGACCTTCATTTCTAGGAAAACAATATCTTTTCTACAAGGCAAATTTTTTTTATAATAATATTTTTTATTATATTATGTTAGTCACCATACAGTACATCAGGGCAAATATTTAAACACCAAAATAAATTCTAAACGAATATGTTGGAGCCATAATAAAGACAAAAAAAAATCTGTTTCTGATAGATTTAAGTTTCTTGACTCTGCCTTGAATCATGTAAGGCTTCTCACTTCCACTCCAGTAGCTTCAAGAGTTCACTACTGGAATGCCCAATTAACACATCAATACTCCAGAGGTCACCACTTCAAAACCTGAGGCCAGACTCTCAGACCACATGTGGGTCACCTGAATCTAAACTCCTCATCATCATGCCTCCTCTCATAATTCTGAATTATAGGTATATCAGATTTATATTGTTTTTTACCTTTTCACTATCTCTAAAGCATCACCACATTTCTCCTATTACTTGCAATAATATTTTGGTATCAGTTTTTGCTATCTGTTTCTGTAGGCATAATTACTACTCAGTATGGCATTATTTCACTCTCCTCTTGTCTATTAAAGGATATTTTTACAGAATATGTTATTCTCATTATTTTCCTCTGTATTCAGAATTATCTTTCCCAAAAGTATTTCCCATCATCATGTATTTGCAACTTACCTTGAAATTAATAGTTGCACTTCATTGCCAGGCAATTAAATTAAACCCCTCTGCCAACCTTCAAGGAAATTCAAAAATGTATTCTCTTTCTTCTTCAATACGGCTTCTTGCTTGAAAAAAAATGTGCCTCTCAGAGAAGTACCCCTTGCAGACCTGCCCAGGGAAGTCCCAGCCTCCCAGGAGGACGCTTCCGGTCCTAAAACCATCACCCCTGTCAGCCCTCAGAAGGCTGGAGGGGCTTGTCCTTAAGTCCCCGGAAGGAAGAGGCCCGTGACCTCTGCAATAGTCGACCCTTTGAGAAGTGGCCCCGAAGGTGAGAATTTGACTTGAGACGATGCCTCCAGCACAAGGAAACGGGGAAGAGATCAGGCCTCAACCCTCGCTCCAGGAGACTGAAGGCAAGGCAGGAAAGACCCCCCAACCCCCACCCCAGGAGGCTGGCGAGGGTCCCATTCCCCGTCTTCCAACCTGGACTAGGTCAACGTGAACCCGGCAGGAGGTGGCACAGAGGCCGGCCGCCGGAAGGTGGCGACAGCCCGCAGGCCAGGCCTGTGGCTCAGCGCCTGGACACTGGGCCTGCCGTCACGAACGACTCAGCTCTCCGCCAGCAGATGGCACACCAGTGGTGCAGCCCGCGCAGGGGCCGAAGGAGCGGTGGGTGAGGCGGGAACAGCGGACCCTTGGGGCCCATGGGCTCCCACTGGGTCCGTGAGCCCACAGCCAACCCAGCGCCGCCTTCCCCTCAGCGGGGCCCGCGCGTGCCTGAGACCTGAGTGAAGAGTCCTTCCCCGAGGAGCTGAGGTTCTAGGCACCGGGCCGAGGTAGATTATCTGGAGCAGTTACGGACTTCATCTTTAAAAAGCCCGCCCTGAAGAAACAGTCGGCTTACCTCAAATTCAGCGGCTCCTGCACAACAGTCCTCAGAGCCTGGCCGGCGCCCCCGAGACACCGCGTGGGATGCAGACGCCCCTGGCCCGGAAGTCCGCCTGAGGAGAGGCTGGAGGAAGTTCGTTGCCTGGGAGCTCCGGCAGTTCCTGTGTTGCATCCACTTCCATGTGTTCCCGCCCAGAGAGACGCTGCTGCCCGTGCGGCCCATCGTGGACGTGCCGCAGTGCACCAGAAGGACCAGAACCAGAGAAGAGCCTGCTGCTGAAGGGCAGGTGAGGCGCTCCGCATAAAATGCCTACAGATGGAAAAGATCTTGGACGTGGACAGGTTTAAGCGGGTTGTGTACCAGGCGAGGAAGGAGGCCCAGAGACAGAAGGAACTTGCCAACTGACCAGAATCAGTGATGACCTCACTTCCAAGATGGAGAAGATCTGACATGGAAGTTCCTGACTAGTACCCATCCTCCCTCCTGTCTGGCTGTGTCTAATTCTGTTAGAAGGTTCCATGCCTTTCTTTCTTAACTTCAACTCGTTTTTAAACTAGATTGCGTTAAAAAGAAAACTAAATACAGTTTCCCTTAAGATAAAAAAGAAGAAAGAAAGAAAGAAAGAAAGAAAGAAAGAAAGAAAGAAAGAAAGAAAGAAAGAAAGAAAAAACTGACGTTCCCTGTAATACTTATGAATTTTTGACTGTTCCCTTCCCTATTCTTCCCTGCCTCTACCTGAAATATAGTTTTTCTTTGTCTTCAATCTACGTGTTTTGCTTAGCTCTTTCTGACTTCATGTCTGTACTCTGTGTTCTCCTATATACAAAGTCTGTACAAAGCCTTCAAGCCTGTGATTACATCCACCACATGGAAGCATTCCTAGGTCTTTTCTAAATGTGTGCACACTGTGTGTTCCACACAAGATTGTCTCGTTCCTAAGCACAGATTTTTCATTTGTTTTCTAATGGATCCTAGAGAGTTAATGAGGAGGCTTCAGAAAATCCATGACCGCCCCGCCTGCCACAGCATTGTATTATACAACAAAAAATGTTAAGAATCACTGATACATTCTAGCAGGAATAACTTTACAGATGAAGAAACTGAAATCCAAGGTCAGAAAACTAAATTACTTGAAGGGAATAGACTTTTTGAATCCTTTTCCTTTCAACTTCTGAACTCAATTTCACATACTCTAGGGGGTATAAAATTCCATGAAATGTCTTCAAAATCCATTACCCTGCCTGCAGGCAGAATTTGTCATAAAGATCCCAGCAGATGTAACCCATGATACTGTTAAAGATCTCCTGGGAAAGGAATTTCATAATTTCCTTCAGTTTACTTTCACACAAACATAAAATCAGCCTTTAGAGCAACCAATACATTATATTACTTTTCTTTCTTATATCCTGAAAACACACACACACTATATAGACCCTAGGGCCTTCATTTAAGAGGAGATCAAGTAAAAGTGTAATTTACCTTACTTATACTCTCTATCAAATATTATTTCAACTTGAGCTTTATTTGAATATGAAAATTAAACAAAACAATATTAAATTAGTTTTTATATTTTTGTTACATAAAAACTCAAGTTGATAAACTCAAGGTGATCCACAAATCCTTCAACCAAATAAACAACTATTTGTGCTGTTAATATGACACATTTATTCTGTCTTTGTGAGGTTGAATTGAAAATGGAGGTCCCTGCCCTGGCCTGTGCTCATGGAGTAACAACAACAGTAGCAAAGTTTCTAAACAAGCTATCATATCCCTAAGCCATCTCCAGGCTACAGAGAGCCTCTCACAGATTGGGTGGGAATAGAACATGATTTTTCTTCCTTTTTTTATTGTTTTATTTTATTTTATTTTATTTTAATTTATTTGAAAGAGATAACAGAGACAGAGCAGAAGGGGGGTGGAGGTAGAGGGAGAGGGAAAAGCAGACCCCCCCCCCTGAGTGGGGAGCCCAACATGGGGCTTGATCCCAAGAGATCCCTGAGCAGAAGGTAGATGCTTAACCAACTGAGCCACCCAGGGGCCCAGATCTTTCTTCCTCTTAAGTGTAAATGCCTTCTGCAATGTCCAGGAATCCCTACCCTTCTCTCATACTCCTTCAGACAGCTTGCTGTCACTCTGCAACAAAAAGTAGAATTTTCAGTGATTTGCACTTCCTAAGTTCAAGTGAAACTATTTCAGATCATTCCCATTTCCATCCCCAAATGTCTATGGCACAGGAAAACAATAGAAAAAGATTGAACATGATGAATAGCAGTCAAACTAAATCTCTTCACAGCATGATCCCTCAAAATAATGTTGTAGGTCAGCTTTTTTTTTTTTAAGATTTTATTTATTTGACAGAGAGACAGCCAGCGAGAGAGGGAACACAGGCAGGGGGAGTGGGAGAGGAAGAAGCAGGCTCCCAGTAGAGGAGCCCGATGTGGTGCTTGATCCCAGGACTCTGGGGTCAGGCCCTGAGCCGACAGCAGACGCTTAAGGACTGCGCCACCCAGGCGCGCCTGTAGGTCAGCTTATGTACAGAATCAAAGGGGCTGAGTCTAAAAGTGGCAAACCGTTTTGCTTTTTTTCCAGCCTAAATCATTAGTGATGTTATGGGGCAGGGGGAATAAACTGATCAAGCAAGCGTAATCCTCAATGCATAGGGTCATACTGAAAGAATAGACAATTCAGCAGTTGGAGAGAGAAGAGCTGAGGGAGATGGATCAAACAATCCTAGCTACTGCTAGGAAACCATCCAGATGACTGTTTGGGAATTATAAAGTTCAAAAAGGGAACTGAAGCTTGACCTGTAACAACTTTGGGAAAGGATGTAGAGCAAGCTGACAGAATCATTGTGGCTTGCTTCAATGTGGATATGGGAATAAGAAGCTGAATAAGAAAGTTGGCATGGATAGATGTCTGGAAATAAAATCACAGTCCCCTTCAGCAAGTTTCACATACAAGTAAAAAGTTGTGTAAGTAAAAATAAATTATGCTGTTCCTTTCCAAAAGGAGACTCTTCTTTGAGATCTCTGCCTATCTGCATTCCTGAGGTCCTGACATACCCAAAGAGATTGTTCAAGGTGTGCGTTGTTGCATTTTAGAAGATAGTCTAAACTCTAAAAACACCGTGATTGAGTACTGCCCAAGCACTGAAGAGTGGCTAATCAAATGCTGTTATTTTCCCAGGATGCTTTCTCTGTAGGGGGTACAAAAATGGCCATTTTCCTTTTTTTCAGTAACACTATGGTAGAGTGAAGTGGGTGAGTGGATATTCATGACATAAGAACTATAATACTTTTTGGCCAATTGCTATTCTTATTATTTCAATGTGTCTTTGAATAAGGGTTGTTCTGAAAAAGGGAGATGGGGAAGTCTCGTATAAAGAGGCAATCTGTGTTTATATTGCCTTTTCTAGTTCTTGTTGCACAGGGAATGACAAATGTCTTCCTGAAAGAAAGTCAAAAGGCATTATTGTTTCTTCCTCAAGCATCAGTTCCTTACCAAGCTGCATAGAAAATTGGTAGCAAAGGGGAGTGTCGGCGGGAGGAAAAGAGGGNAAAAGGGGGAGTGTCGGCGGGAAGAAAAGAGGGAAAACATTTTTGGTGTATAAGCAAAGACACATATGCACCAAAAAGAGAAAGCAATGTTGTTTTTCACCATGAAAGATAAAAGAAACTTTTAACGTTAAAGTGTGACTTGTTCTTGAAATGTCTCGGAATATTTTTGGAGTCTCTTTAATTGAGCTAAAATTGACATACTACATTAAATTAGTTTTAGGTATGCAATATAATGATTTGATATTTGTATATATTACAAAAGGATCACCGTAAAAAATCTAGTTAACATCCATCACTGTACATAGTTACAGATTTTTTCCTTGTGATGAGAACTTTTAAGATTTACTCTCTTAGCAAGTCTCAAATATGCAACATAGTAGTTTTAACTATAGTTGCCATGCTGTATATTACATTCCCATGACTTATTTATTGTATAGAGATTTGTACCTTTGATTCCCTTTACCCATTCCCCACCCCCCCCACACACAAACACTTCTGTGTCTATGGGGTTGTTTTTGTTTGCTTTTGTTTTTTAGATCCTATGTATAAGTAAGATCATATGGTATTTGTGTTTCTCTGTCTGACTTATTTCACTTAGCATAATGTCCTCAAGGTCCATCTATATTGTTGCAAGTGGCAAGATTTCATTCTTTTTTATAGGCTAAATAATATTTCATTATATGGAGATAGATAGATAGATAGATAGATAGATAGATAGATAGATAGATAGATGACAAGTAGATAGATCGCATTTCTTTATCCATTCGTCCATTGATGGACATTTGTTTCCATATCTTGGCTATTGTAAATAGTGCTGTAATGAACAGGGGTGTATATATCTTTTCAAGTTGTTGTCTTCATTTTCTTGTAATAAATTCTCAGAAGTGGAATTATTGGATTGTATGATAGTTCTATTTTTAATTTTTTGAGAGACCCCATACCATTTTTTATAGTGGCTATACCAATTTACATTCCCACTGACAGTGCACAAAGATTCCTTTTTTTCTATATACTCTCCAAACCTATTTCTTGTCTTTTTAATTCTAGCCATTCTAACAGGTGTGAGGTGATATCTCATATTGGTTTTGACTTGCATTTCCCTAACGATGAGTGATGTTGAGCATCTTCTCATGTACCTCTTGGCCATCTGTATATCTTCTTTGGAAAAATGTCTATTCAGAGCCTCTGCACATTTCTAAATTGGATTGTTTAGGGATTTTTTTGCTGTTGAGTTATATGAGTTCTTTAAATATTTTGGATATTAACCTCTTATCAGTTATATGTTTTGCAAATATTTCTCCCCATTAGAAGGTTGCCTTTTTTTTTGTCGATGGCTTCATTTCATAGGCTTTATTGTTCCATATACATCATTTCTCCCAATGTTAAATCCTAAGACTTCTTCACTGCATTTTAGTAGAATAGGTAGCATGCAGTGGGTCAATAAAACCTTAAAAATTATCATCACAGTATCTAATAAAATTGACTTCACTAAGCCACTTGTAAACTCAGCAAAAAGAAAATGATTTAATAAGTTTTCATACACATCTAAACTTTTTATACTTCATTAAAGCTCAGATGTTAATTTTAAAAATTAATTAAAATAAATTTCTATCAAATGTTTTAGTTTGCTTTTCATATATTAAAGGGGAATTGAATTATTGCTATATAGTAAAGACATTGTCAAATAAAGCTTTACTTTTACACTTCTAAATATACTTTGGTTTCTTGCCTTTAAAAATAAATGGCTCTGACTTTTTCAAGGATAAAATTTCAAGAAGATAAAATTTATTATTCTTAAATTAAGTAAATTAAAGGCAAACTTAAACCTTTATATGGAACAATGGTCCAAAAGTGAAAATGAGAAAAACTGAAAAAAGGAATGATTTAGGATTATTCTTAAAACACAAATGTTTGAAAGAAGAAAAAAGAAATGATACTTTATTGTTTTCTAAGCAAAATTCACAATCCTATAATCATAATTAGAGAAAAAACTTGTTACAAGAAAATGATTAACAGGATAGATACAAAAATATGAAGCTAATAAATTACCCAGAAGCATCTAAATAATCTTACAACTAAAGAAGAGTAATAACCCTCCTTTTATGACTTGAAAGATACAATAAAATGGTAAATATGAAAAATGCCTCTATCATATTGCTTTTTAAGTGGTCTAGAGATGAGCAAAAATAATTTTTAAAATCCGGAATGAAAAGTTGATAAACCCAAAAGTCATTCCTTTTTTTCCCCCCTGCATAGCTTTTTATTACTAAATCAACATGGTGCTGAAAAATCTATTTCAAGCTGCGAGGGTGATTTTCATGTCACTGCCTAAGTGAAGTACTTGAAAGAAAAAGAGATAAGTACTTCAGTTTATAGTAGACTAACATCCCTATGTAGGAAAGCAGTCATAAAGGATATCAGAAAAGGATTACCACAGGTGGCTCTCATCAGACATTTTAATTTAAATTAAAACTGGTGTGCCAAATGAAGTTTTAATTTAATCAGATAGCTATTATACTATCAGAATCACTGATTAGGAAATGATTTACCATCTAATTAACTCAAAAAGGTACAAGCCATAAATGTATAATTATTTCTTAATTAACACATTGGTGTGACAAGAATCTCTCTGTATTTTATGTTAACATTTACCAAGATAACTCATAGGAAATTATTTTCATGGATATGGAATAATAGCCTTTTCAACATGATCTTCAGTGGAGCCATTCAAACAAAAGCCAATGACTTAACCATCTTCAACATTTTTAACTACTTTTTTTGAATTTAAAGAGAAAGAAAAAATTACAATATTCTTTTAATGAGTAACTAAAGGTTATTAAGTTGTGGTTATGGCTTTTTCTATAAGTATATACTTTTACTTTATCTCTAAGAGCTGTAAAATGTGAGAATTTCCATTCTAGAAAAGAATCAGCAGTCATTACTTGTCAAATCATCAATTTTAATGAATATCTTTTGAGTGATAACTGTGTGCCCAGAACCAGAATAGTGCTCAGTGTAAAAAGAGGCAGCATGACACAATCCCAGCCAGAGGAGTTTAAAATTTATTTGAGAACATAAGCCTACTTATATGAAAATGTTTTATGGTAAAAAGTAAAAATTTCATGAATGTTGGTAAAAGTAGGTTTCAAAATGTAAACAAAACAAAAGCCAAAAAGAGGAGGAAATTTCATGGCTTTGGATAAAGAGTATCTCAAGAAAGCTGAAAGAAATGAAATTGATTCCCTTAAAAAGAAAAGGGAGCGACATCTAAAAACACAGGAAAGCATACAGTCATATCATCTCAAGGTACAAGGATTATAAAAGTGTACTAATTGAGCCACCTATTCATGGTAATATTTAAAGGCTAAAAGACAAACAGTGCGCGCGCGCGCGTGTGTGTGTGTGTGTGTGTGTGTGTGTGAGAGAGAGAGAGAGAGAAAGAGAGAGAGGAAGAAAGAGAGAGAAGGGCCCACTAATGTTTAGTGAATGTCAAGGACTCTTCCAAGCACTTTAAATTTATTTTATTTAATCATTACACAATTCTATGATATTTTTAGTATTATTTTATTCTGATTTTATGGGTGTTTTAAAACTGATTTTATGTTTGAGGAAACAATGTTCTGAGGGGTTAAGTATAGCTTGTCTAGATTACATGGTAAAAATTTTAGCTAACATTTGTACCCCAGCAACTTAATTCCAGATCCTACCCTTTCAAATAATATGATACTACAAGGACATATGGCCTAAGGGCATGAGCTCTGGATCAAGGCTACCTGGGTATGAATTTCTGCTCTGCTATTAGAACCTGGCACTAGTACTCAAAAGCTCTAAGCTTCCATTTCTTTGTCTTCAAAATGGGAATAACAATGGCATTTAATTCACTAAATTGCTAAATAAATTATAAATAAAATAATATAAGAGTACCTGGTCCATACTAAATACCTTAAAAATGTTAGTAGTGGTATTACTACTACTACTACTAACTACTAAAAATATAGTAGTAGTACTGCTTTATTAAATCTTTGTGTGTTTTTTTTAAAGATTTTATTTATTTATTTCACAGAGAGAGACAGCCAGCAAGAGAGGGAACACAAGCAGGGGGAGTGGGAGAGGAAGAAGCAGGCTCCCAGCGGGGGAGCCTGATGTGGGGCTCAATCCCATAACACCGGGATCACGCCCTGAGCCGAAGGCAGACACTTAACGACTGCACCACCCAGGCGCCCCCCATTAAATCTTTGTAAAAAAAATTAAATGTTCCATGTAAGAAGAGACTGGTTAATTGAAAACAGAGTCCTGTTCCTAAAGTGAGCAATGTTTATGCAGCTTATTGTGCCCCCTTGTTTCTAATAACAAATATGTCTATCTCAGTTCATAGAACAACAATCACTAACCAGTCTGGTGAGCTCTACTGTCTTCATTGAGACCCAGTGTCAGGCACTGTCCTCACAATCTTTAGGGAAGCTCGGTTTGGTCCATTAGCTCTGGATGACAGCCACTGTTCTTGCAGGAGCCTGTTTCATGTTTCCCCTCACCAACAGCTAACACTTCCGTTTTCACTCTCTGGAAGAGCACTGATGTAGAAATGATGTCAAACCATCATGCCAATATCAAAGCGCCACCAGGGGAGTTAGGAATTCCAGCAATAGCTACAATTCTATATGAGGTTCTTTTTTTTTTTTNTTTTTTTTATTAGGCAGAGATACAGCCAGCGAGAGAGGGAACACAAACAGGGGGAGTGGGACAGGAAGAAGCAGGCTCATAGCAGAGGAGCCTGATGTGGGGCTCGATCCCATAACGCCGGGATCACGCCCTGAGCCGAAGGCAGACGCTTAACCGCTGTGCCACCCAGGCGCCCCATACAATTCTAGCTTGAAACCCTGCTCCCCTCTGATGGTTAGACCCAATCACAGTGATAAGACAGTACCCCTCTTTTATGCCAGATTCTCTTTCAGAGTCTTTGGAAATGGAGCTTTCTTGTTTATTCAGGATCAACTTTTGTTTTCATAGATATACACAGTTTGTTTGTTTGTTTTTTACTTGTTATGTCCTTATATTTTTCCCTACTGGTGTCTCTCATATTTGTGAATACAAAGACTGTATTTTTTTCCTTCAGGGTTACTGTTAAACACACACACACAAAGGCACATGATAAGTTTCTTATCCAAATTCGCTAATTTTCAAATGTTAATAATAAGTAAGAAGGTAACGGATATAGATGAGTAAACTGTCATATAAAAGTAGCTAATTCTGGGAGCGCCTGGGTGGCTCAGTCGGTTAAGCATCTCCCTTCACCTCAGGTCACGATCTTGAGGTCCTGGAGTCGTGATCTCGAGGTCCTGGGATTGAGTCCTGCATCGGGCTCTCTACTCAGCCAAGAGTCTGCTTCTCCCTCTCCCTCTGTGCTCTCTCTTGCTCTCTCTCAGGTAAATAAAATACTTTTTTTTTAAAGTAGCTAATTCTGAATAAAGAATAGTGAAAAATCAATAGGTTTTCAAACATGATTCTAATTTTTTAAATGAAAATTTAAAAGCCAAACATGAATATAATATAAACATCTTGCTCTAATTTCTTATATTCTGCCAGTATTAATTTTTTTCAAAAGCAAATGGAACAAAAGTTAGTGAAATAGTCATCCTAACAAAGTAACTCCATTCAGGCATTTAAATGTAAATGTCTTTTGAGAAAACTTATAGATTGTACAAAGAATATTATTTTTATTTTTTCTAACTATATTCACAATGGGAAAAAAAGGTTGAAAGCACAAAGGAAAAACAAACAAAAAATTGCCTTTAATATGATCACTTGATATAATGAACATTTAAATGTTAGTATAAATGATCCTAGTCCTTTATCTTTGGGTGTACAGAATCACATATGAGGAAATGTAGTATATATTTCATTACCAAGATGTACTGAATGCTTGCCCTTGGTGTCTCTTTATCATGCCTCTATGTAACTACTTCTATTTGGTAAGATACATGCTTACCAAGAGTCAGTTGATTTTTGTTCCCAAAAACGTTAGTGGGAACTATTAAAAAAATCACTGACTAAATAAGTACAGCCAAGATAAATATAAAAAATTGAGGTAGGGTGAGAAAAATCTGGATGATTTTTGCTTTTCTACTGTTTTTAAGTTCTTGCTATAGTTAAATAAAGCTAACATTAGTAATATTTGATGATGAATTGGTTCGTTCATTCACAATTTTGTTCATTCAACAAATGTTTATGAGCATTTTGATTGTGTCAAGGAATAATTTCTGGGAATCAACAATAAAACAGTACAAATTCTTGTCCTCATAAAACTTGAGTGGAAAAGATAGACAATGAACCCTTAAATATATATTTGTGGATGGTGTATGAATCAATGTGTAACACTCTCAGAGTGACTAACGGGAAGTACTGTTTACAGAGGGTACTCGGTGAAGACCTATTAAAACAGCATGTGAGCTGGGGCACCTGGTGGCACAGTTGGTTGAGCACCTGACTCTTGGTTTGCGCTCAGGTTGTGATCTCAGGGTCATGAGATCCAGCCCAGCTTCAAGCTCTGCACTCAGCACGGAGTCTGCTTAAAATCTCTCCCTCTGCCCTGCCCCCCCCCCCAAAAAAATAAATAAATCTAAAAAAAAAAACAACCCAGCATGTGAGCAAACGCTGAAAGGAAGAGGGGAACAGCCATGTGGCTCTGTGGATAGCCACATGGAAGGGATAGCAAGCACGAAGGGCCAGTTTAGGAACCTCAGGGAGGCCGTGTGACTAGAGAGCAAGGAGAGAGGGGAGAGTGGGAGCAGATGGGGTCAGAGAGCCAGATGGAAGTCCAAAGCAGATACAACTTGGCAGAAAGTGATGAGGAATTCAGTATTTTCCTGTGTGAAGTGAAAGTCATTGGAAAGTTTAAGCAGAGTGGCCAGATCTGACTTCCTTTTAAAGAATCATATTGGCAAATAATACATTATATGTTAATTAATGAATTTAAATTAAAAAAATAAATAGAAAAAAAATCTTACAAAAAATAAAATAAAAAATAAATAAATGAAACACCTTTGTAAAAAAAATACAGAATCATATTGGCTGATGAGTAGAAAAGAAGGAGCAAAGGTGAAAGCTAGAAAGTTAGCTAGTTAGGAGGCTCATGCTTTTGGAATAAAGTGGCAAAAATGAAGGGTTGAAAGGGGGTTGAATTTTAATATTTTAATTTTTCTGAGGGGCAAGATTTAACAATTACTTCCAAGTTTTGGGAACCTGCCAAAGCTAGAATGCAGTTTGAAGGATGACGATGATGATGATTCATGAATGACATGAAAGAGGTCCCTGCTTAAGAAAAAAGAAATCTCTCCTGCATCAAAAAATTGATACGTTATGATACATTTTATGCTCATAGTGAAAATTAAAATTTTAAGACAAATATGTCTCTTTTTAGTGATGATTACTTGGCTAAATTTTCCTATGAACCAACCAATTAGGAACCTCATCAGATAAAGAGGTTTTTATGGTTTATTACTGCTAATAATAAAAACAATGCAAGGGAAACATTGTTAGCACAATACTTTGTTAAGCAGAAGGTATGTGACTTCAAAATAGCACTTTTTAAAGGAAGATTCTGCTTTTATACTTACTTTTATACTGCTTTTATACTTACTCTTTCTGACATCTTTCTTTTTTCCTTTATGCAAGAAAAAATATCACAAAATGAACACACTTTCCAGCAATAGCTACCNTTTCTGCTTTTATACTTACTTTTATACTGCTTTTATACTTACTCTTTCTGACATCTTTCTTTTTTCCTTTATGTAAGAAAAAATATCACAAAATGAACACACTTTGCCTTTCTTTTCCTAGACGCTGCCTCAGTCAGCTCCTGTTGAAAAGTTACAAGTTCCTTGTTATCATCACTCCTCAATCTCTTTTTACCCTGCTGGCACTCCAAACCACACTATAATCAGCACAGATATGTGTTGTAAAATTATATTTCTATAACAGAGTCCATTGAATTCCACCCAAGTTAAAAAAAAAAAAGGTCCAAGTGCTCAGAACATTTTGTCTTCTATATGGACGAGTTTGTTGATGCCTCATAAACACTGAGGAGTTTGCACGGTGCAAACAAAGGTAAGGATTTAGTAGATAACTAGGCAACTACTTGGAGAGGGAGTAGAAAGGACAGTTGTCTGCATGAGACATCAATACCTTGAATAGTTCTCTGCAGATTCCTGAAGATTTTGAGCACTCCAGACAGGATGTGAGAGACGTGCAAAGTCATCTGAAGAGCAGAACAGCATGGCTACGTCAGTCATTATAAAGTCAAACTTTAAATTTTACATTAAAACTTGTAATCCAGAATGACAGGAGGTTCCTCAAGGATAGAAATCACCAGAAGAAAAGAGCAAGAAATGAGAATGACCTTCTGGGAGATAATGGTACATAACATGAGCCCTCCCAGCTTCTCTTACAGCATTATTTATTGTCAAGTAAGCTTCAGATACACACTTATATCAAACCTAAGACTGAAGGAAATAAAATTTCTGTCATCACGGCATTATTTATGTCCGTGTAGACTATGACTGCAGCACTGCCCTTTAGGATAAACCTGCTTCAACCACAGGGAGCAATATTGAAACTGATCCACTGAGAAACATATTCCTATATAAATTGTTTTTGTTGTATTCATTTCCACTCTAGCTGCCATGACTTAATAGCTGTAACAGACTCATGATATCAAATTGTTTCCAAGAATTGCTTCACTTGAAGGTCTGTAGCACACAACTAAAATATTGAGTGTGTGAGAGTCATGCATGAACTATAAAAAGCAGAAGGGAATTAGCATCAACACCAATATCTTGGCTGAGTGTCTAAATGCTATCCTTTGACAGTGGCAGAATATTAAACAATTTTTAAATAAGACATTTTTTCTACCACAAGGAAAACATTCATTTATACTTTACAACCCAGGATTTAAGGCTTTATAAGAAAATACGCTGTCTGTACCATGGATTATCTAAAGGCATTGGAAAAACCTGCCAATACAATTGGCTTGAGATTGGAAGGTTTGAAACTGCTTTTAAATAAAAAATGGTGTCTAAGAAAAAATGAGTCATAGAAAAAAGGCCAAACCTTCTCATACTTCTCAAGAGTAGGAAATATCAAAAAACAAAAGACTGCATAAGAAAATATGAATAAAGAGTAAAAGAAAGATTACTTTATTCTTATTAACCTTTACAATTCTGTACTATGATCTTAGACATTTCAGTTATATTTTATTTGATAATAAGCTTCACATGTTTTGCAACCCAAGCTCATCTCCCATGGGTTTTCATTCATCTGTGGAATATATTTTACAAAGGTAATATGAAAAGAAGTGTTCCCGGTAGCTAGAGAACTCACAGTGTGCCTTCATTATTTAACTCAGAGTTTCCCAGCAAAGGCACTATTGACTTTGGGGATGGATAATTCTTTGTTGCAGGAGACCGTTCCTGTTCACTGCAGGAAACTTAGCAGCATCCTGGGCCACTATGTACAAGGTACCAGTAGCATTTCTTCAGTTGGACAATCCCAAATGCCTCTAGACATTGTTAAATATCCCCTGGGGTAAATTCATCTTCAGTTGGGAACCACTAATCTAAATCAAGAAGCTATGCAATTAAAAAAAAAAACCGCGATAAAAATTTTTCCATGTATCTATATACAACATGTATGCTTGTCCAATTATACCTCTTCCATGAATTCTTTAAGACTTTATATAATGAAATTAACTTATATTTCACTAAGAACAAGTTAGTATCAAGCAAAATGTCTTATGTGGGTCATGCACTTTAATAAAGGAGCCTGTGTGTTCTGAACCATCAGAACGGTACATGCGGTCTCTAGTCCTTAAATTCAGATTGTGTGCGCTCATGAAGTCCCCAAATGACTGTCAAGATGATGAAAAAGGAAGAGGAAGTGAAGACAGAAATTAAAAATAAAATGGAATGGAAAGCTGAGTGAGGAAAGAATGGTAGAACTGTGAAATCGATAAAGTTGATGTAATCAGAGGGCATTGTGGGAAGCTTTTTCTTGGAGGCATAAAGCTAAACTTAGACATAGTGTCCAAGTCACAGATCACATGTTTCTCTCAGTATATTGTGATGAATAAAATAATATATTTTTTAAAAAAGTCACCAGAAAGAGTTTCTGGAAGAGAATATGGTGCTTATACAAGCGGTTAAGCTTCCAGGAAGTCTCTGGAGTTCAAGGATCTTCGTCCTTTCAAGAGAACTCTCCATAGATGAGGAATCCTTGATATCATTTCAGTGTCAGAGTATGTTGGATAGTATTTTGAGGAAGAACATTAGGGGATCAATAAATTGTATGTAAAATTTGTTTCCTAGTCGGCCTGTTAGTCTTACTCCCTCAACGTTGAGAATGTGAGAAACACACACAAAGGGAGACAGTGCCCAAGAGGAGCTGTCCTCAGAGAAAGAAGCAAACTGGGCTATCAGACTTCAAAAGTGATACGAAACTGCGGCAAGCTGTTTTTAACAGACACTGCTAATTCAGACCAAATACCCCCTTTAAGCAGAACTGCACCTCTTGGTTGAGATCTAATTATTAGAAATGCTCTACCCCACCTCCCACCCCCAACCATTAATCTTTGATTTGGCTAAACTAAACCAAATGACATTCAAAAGAGATTCTATTTCTGAGATTCATAGACGGCTTTTACAAATGAATTTTGGGGCTGGATGCCAGATGGATGAACTTAGGAATAAAAGGCTTCTATCTACAGAGTAGGTAACATCTATATTAAGTTTAGAAACAAAACATCAGACAAAAACATTGAAATGTGATTTTCTCACCACAGTGAAAAAAAATAAAAACTGAGGGCACGAGAGATGGTGGTTTATTCTAAAAGGACAGCTCATGAACTGGCCCACCTACTCAAATTAGAGCTGCCAGTTACATTTCAAACAGGACACCTCGAGGTTTGCTTTGATGTGGGGAGGGGAGGGGAACAATTTCCCTGTGGACTCCAATAAGGACTCCAGTTGCTTTCAGGGTCATCTTTCCAATCCTCAGTTTTCTCCTCTGGAAAATGAGGATGGTAGCCTTAGATAATTATTTCCCAAAGTATGTTCCGCGGAATATTATTCTTATGAGAGTCTTTATGCAAAACTGTTCTTCAGCAAATTGGCACCCATTACCTTCTCTATAACATGGATATATACTGTAAATAATATTGTGTACCAAAATACTACAAGTGTCTTCATCCACCCGATGTACCAGCATCGTTAGGCTAATTTACCTATAAGCAACTTGATGGAGACCACACTACATGTAAATGAGAAGGAAACCCCAGTACTGTTTCCCTGTTGCAGATTTAGAAACCACATTAGAGTAGCACAGATTTTTAAAAACCTTCTAGTAAAGAAACATGTTTAATTTATGTGTACCAATATTTTCCAAATTATTTTGACCACCGAACCTTTTTTTCTCATAACATATATTTAGGTTCTGCGCAAGTCTCAGTTATGTCTAATGTCTTTTCAAGGTCTGGCATATTATAAATATAAGGTTAAAAAGAAGTTTATCAAGAGACATGCTTATGTAATCTGTTCAGAGACTGCAAGTGTATCTTCCACTCTGTCCATGAGATTGTGGTTCTTCAGTTTTGAAACTAGATACTGAGAGTGAAATGAGCACACTTCATATCCAGTAGAATAATATTGAAAAGGGATCAGTTAAATAGTAATAAAGCATATGTCCAAGGAACCTCACAAAAGACTATGCCTGCAGATCGCAGTAATTATGTGGCCAGAGGGAAAACCCTGATTCTGTGGTCTACAGCCCTTCCGGCTCTCTGCTTACCGCCCTGATGTTGCTAGGTTTTCCAACTGCATGGCTGGAAGCACAGAAGTTTTCTGGAGAACTAGGCAAATTTTGCTTTTGCAAGCCTTTCCTGCACCTAACAACTACAGAGCTAAAAAAGTATATAGTACATGTAAGCATGCAATTCATGTTACATGTGTAAAGCACTCACAATTTTATAAATGATGTTATGCATGTAAAGCACTTCAAGTAATGTTAATCCATGGCAAGAGCTAATAATGTGTAATAGTGTGGACAATTTTGTGCACCAGCATACTACAAGTTTTGTCATCTACCCAGAGTAGTAATATCATTATTCTCGCTAACATGTAAGCAACTTGAACAAAATCACACTACATGTGAGTGAGAAGGCAACTGAGTACTGTCCAAATACAAATTTATTGTTCTGAACCACTACCTCCTGCAGGAAATCTACCTGGTCAAATCTCAGCTCCAGCTCAGAAGCTAGTAGCTGCTCCTTCCACTTGTAGCAGGTGGCTTGAGGGCACAACAGAGGAGTCCACTCCCCTTATATTTAGGGTTTAAGTGATTGGTCATTTGTCGTTTCAGTTAACAATTCTAAGAGGAAGAACACTGGGGTTGGGTGATTTTTTTATTCCTCCCATAGTTTATCTTCTTTTGCAGAGTCAGTTTTATACACAAATGAATTTTGAAATAAGCTGGGCCAAAAAAAAAATACTATTTCATGTTTTTTAACATTTTGCAGTTTATAAAACAATTATATACCCATTTTGTCCTTTTCAACTCTAAAACTATTATGATATAAATAGAAAAGAATTATATTTTTTATGCTTTTACATTTTATAATTTTATGTTTTATAATTATACATGAATTATATTCAAGAACCTGGATATAAACCTTGAGTACTATGTGTCATAAAAATCTATGTAGATCCACCATACAAGTAAGTTTATAATTAGAACTTCTAAGAATTGGGAAAATATACTTTGAATGATCACTCTTCAATTTTCTTTCCCATTGTTTAAAAAACTAGATTTCCAAGGAAATACCAAGGCAATTGGTTAGAATTCAGTATATTACAGGTTGACCATTTTCACTATAGTTGCTTTCTAGGTGAATGAATTTTTACTAAGAAAATAGGGTGTTGAGTGCCCTGAGTTAGAAACTACAGTCATGAGCTGGAGACAAAATTTTCTAAGTATTACACAATCTAAAGAAAGACACAAAAATCTTCCCCTTTCCAGGGTCACCAGTCAGCCTATCAACCTCCACTCCCCCTTTCTTCATTAATATGACCATCACCTATAAGAAGCCTTGGAAAAATGACGCAACCTGTGGGGGAGATCACTAAACCAAACTGAAAGGTTATTCCAAAATCTTCTTAAAATCTTATAATCTTCCTTACATCTCTCTAAGAAAAGAAATAAAAAAAATTAGACTGATCTCATGGTGGAGAAAGGAGGCAGAAGCAGAATACTATGCACTCCCACCATTTTTTATGGCAAAAATGCATGAATTTTCTGTGGATTAGGCAAATACTACAGAAGGTAGATGGATTTTAGCCATCTTACCTGAACTGTAAGAAGGATGCTAGGGTATCTATCCTTTGCTAGGGCAAAAGAAATTAAGAAGAAAGAACATATGAATCTACCAGCAGGGTCAAGTGCTTAGAGGAGTTGAAAGGGATCTAACTGAAGGCTGATTTTCCTTGTTTGGGAACTGTGCTGTGTGTGTGTGTGTGTGTGTGTGTGTGTGTGTGTGTGTAAGAGGGAATTTCTTACTGGGTTCTCTGAACTCACACATCCTTCCCAGGAGAAATCCAGAATTTCAGCACAGCCACAGAATAGACATGAATCACATGCCCTTTTCTTGAACTCCTTCTCCCTGACCCTAGACAAGAGGAAACAAACTTAGTACAAGGTAGAGGGAGCCAAGTACTACATAACTAAGATGTGTTCTGTGCACATACACCTATGCTCTAAGGTAAGGTACAGGAAGGGAAAGTAAAAGAACCTGCTAGGCTTCTTTCCCACCTTAGAACTTGCTGGGGACATGTGGGTGGCTTAGTTGGTCAAGTGTCTGCCTTCAGCTCGGGTCATCATCCCAGGTCCTAGGATGGAGTCCTGTATTGGGCTGCTTGCTCATCAGAGAACCTGCTTCTCCCTCTGCCTGTTGCTCCCCCTGCTTGTGCTCTCACTCTCTCTCTCTCAATCTCTCTCTGATAAATAAATGAATAAAATTAAAAAAAAAAAAAAAGAACTGGCCAGTGGTAGGGGAGGGCAAAGAATGTCATTGGTTTATCAGCAAGTAACTTTAGATTATGAGATACTTAGAATTTTTGGTTTCTAACTTTTTGTTACACCACATAGGGTTTTATACACTTTCCTAAAGGGTCACATTCTATACCCTGTATTTATCAGAATGAGGGCTCTGTCATGTTCCTGAAAATTCATTATCCTCTGTGTTCTCTCACCAGGAAAATCAGAAGTAAACATACAAAAATATGATGTTTTTGTCAATTCTCACTGGTTTCTATGTGTTTCAGTATATTTGGATAAAAAATATTCAAAATAATCTCAGTGCCAGTTCAGTGATTAAATTCCAAACAATGAGTCATTAATAAGGGTGATGTTTAACTTCTTCCTTAGAGCTAACGGTGCAACTACATGGAGCAGTTTTGGAAATCAAAAGAGTGCCATTTGAAATTAATGCATACCAAGAAAAGACAGCAGGTGATAAAGAACACTACTTAAGGTTGAAATTTGTTACTGGGCAGATTTGAGGTCTGTTATGGGCTGAATTATGTACCTTCCTGTATGTTGAAGTCCTAATTCTCAGGACCTCACATTGTGACTGTCTGTATTTGGAGACAGTGCCTCGAGTAGGAAAGAAATTAAAACAAAACAGTCTTTTCCTCCTGAGTAGGGAAAACCCAGTCCTTCCTCCTGTGTGTCTCCTCTACTCTCACACCAGCACCTCACACTCACATTTCTGACACTGGATGTGTGAGGATTTCCCCACCAAGCAATTCTCTGAGACCTGCTGGCTGTCCCACCATTTAACTCAGCTCTGAGTCTATCTACCTGGAGATGGTGTCAGATCCCACAGGTTAAGGGCTAAATTGCATGAGATTGGCCCCCTCCTTCAGATACCAACAGCAAGTACTAGGTCCCCAGGTTACCAACAACTCCTGTCCAATTTGGCTACTAATCAGAGGTTCCTATGACCCCCTCCTTGGGTGTAATTAATTCACAAGAGTGACTCACAGAACTCAGGAAAACAGTTGCATTTGCCAATTTATTAAAGGATATGATAAGGATACATATAGACAGATGAAGAGATACATAAGGTGAGGTTTGGAGGGTCCTGAGTGTTGGTGTTTTTGTCCCCATGGAGTTGGGGTGCATCATTCTCCTGGTACATGGATATATTCACCCACCTAGATGCTCTCTAGACCCTGTACTTTTGAGTTTTTTATGGAGTCTTTATCATGTAGGCATGATTGATCATAAACTCCATTTCCCTCCCTTTTCCCTTCTCAAAAGAATTGGGAGAGGAGCTGAAAATTCCAAGCTTCTAATTATGGCTTGGTCTTTTTGGGGACCAGCCTTCATCTAGGAGCTATCCAGAAGCCCGCCCAGAATCACTGCATTAGAACAAAAGACACTCCTATTACCTACAAAGTTACATGGTTTTCACAAGCCATGTGTTGGGAACTTGGGGTGGGGGGGTGGAGGAAGAGACCAATATATATATTTCCTATTAGATCACATGTCTTTAAAAAGGTAACTAAGTTATAATGAGGTCATCAGGGTGGGTCTTAATTTGATGTGACTGGTATCCTTATAAGAAAAGGAAATTAGGACACAGACATGTACAGAAAGAAGACCATATGAAGACGCAGGGAGAAGATGACCATCTATAAGCCAAAGAGAGAGGCCTCAGAAGAAGCTAACCTTGAGGACATCTTGATCTCAGACTTCAAGCCCCCAGAATTGTGAGAAAATAAATTACTATTACTTAAGTCACCCAGTCAGTGGTATTTTGTTATGATAGTGCTAGAAAACTGAAACAAGATCTGTATCACAATTCTGAAGACATAGTAGATTTGCAATTTTGACAAAACCAGATTATCTAAAAGGACAGGAACATATTACCTTGGGGATGAAACATATATCACACTGAGTGTTAATAAAAGTGAGTTTTCTAGCACTTCTGTTTGAAATACATTTCAAAATTTAGAAATTAATTTTCTTAGTGTTTCAGTGTTATACTTTTTTCATGCACTTTGAGCTTTTATTGGTTTATTTTCCTAAGGATAGAATGCTTGAGACATAACTGATTTTCAAAAGCATTATTAATAGCCAACTCAAACAATTGCAAAATCATCAAGACTTATATGCAATCTGGGAAAATGAATCCAGTTTTGTATAAAAACTTTTTTCTTGAGAAAAATCAAACAGCTACATATGATAGGTTTATGAATCTAAGCTGAGATACAGAAAATAGTTATAATGAATGAGTGAATAGTAATCCTCACACATCCCAGGTGCTCATTATTATTTGTACTTAATAACAAAGCTACTCTGAAACTGATTAATAACTTATTCTGGTCCAAGATACGGCAAAGAATTACTCCCACATATTCAAAGAAATGGTTTGGTTTTTGGTCAACAGAATTCCTTCTCTAATGTTACATGAAAAGCCCTTTTAGATAGAGTTGGAAGACCTAGATTCATATTTTGATCCATAAATTAACATTAGCTGAGACAGCTTTACACATTGCTTTCCTTATCCTCAGACTTTCTCCTGATTTTTGCTCCATCTTGTAAGAGACTTGGAGTTAAAGAATATCTCCTATTTCCAAGTGTGATATAGACTACCCATTTTATTGCTCTCCAATGTCAAGAAAAGACATTAAATACATACATACATACATACATAGCACCTTTTACAAAGAAAGGGAACTTTACTCTCTTAACTGTTTATAATGAAGTTCCATTCCAACATGGTGCCTCTTCTTGTCCTTGATCTGTATCATAGCTTTTACTAAGAATGTATATGGAACAGGTAACTTTCTGGTCTTCCATACTGATTTTAATTATACACAATATGCAATTATAATGCCATTGTTAATCGGAAAGAGAACATGTCAATGTTTCTAA